>NW_026696999.1:0-156923 GCF_030435755.1 Ochotona princeps | reverse complement strand
GGCTATCTGAAAACGGCTGTGGCGCTGAAGTTGCCTGTGAATGTGGAGTTGGTGGCATGTGAAACCCGCATGTGGAGCATTCGTTTGTGTGGGATGCTCTACCAGGTTCATTCCTAGATAATGCACTCAAAGGGCACTAAGCATAGAGTGTGAAAACTGAGTTTCCTTGAGAGCTGCTTGGAAGCCTGATGGTGTGTGAAGTTAGTGAGCCAAATGGAGTTGTTCTCCCACAAGAACCACTCGGCTGATCCTTCTTCAATATGCCCTTCACCAACATGCAGTGTTTCCTTGATTGAATTAGCTCTCACACCAATATTTGCGTCTAGAGCCTTTGCATTGAGGGCTATCTGAAAACGGCTGTGGCGCTGAAGTTGCCTGTGAATGTGGAGTTGGTGGCATGTGAAACCCGCATGTGGAGCATTCGTTTGTGTGGGATGCTCTACCAGGTTCATTCCTAGATAATGCACTCAAAGGACACTAAGCATAGAGTGTGAAAACTGAGTTTCCTTGAGAGCTGCTTGGAAGCCTGATGGTGTGTGAAGTTAGTGAGCCAAATGGAGTTGTTCTCCCACAAGAACCACTCGGCTGATCCTTCTTCAATATGCCCTTCACCAACATGCAGTGTTTCCTTGATTGAATTAGCTCTCACACCAATATTTGCGTCTAGAGCCTTTGCATTGAGGGCTATCTGAAAACGGCTGTGGCGCTGAAGTTGCCTGTGAATGTGGAGTTGGTGGCATGTGAAACCCGCATGTGGAGCATTCGTTTGTGTGGGATGCACTACCAGGTTATTTCAGTCCTAGCCATACAAAGGGCACTAAACATAGAGTGTGAAACCTGAGTTTCCTTGAGAGCTGCTTGGAAGCCTGATGGTGTGTGAAGTTAGTGAACCAAATGGAGTTGTTCTCCCACAAGAACCACTCGGCTGATCCTTCTTCAATATGCCCTTCACCAACATGCAGTGTTTCCTTGATTGAATTAGCTCTCACACCAATATTTGCGTCTAGAGCCTTTGCATTGAGGGCTATCTGAAAACGGCTGTGGCGCTGAAGTTGCCTGTGAATGTGGAGTTGGTGGCATGTGAAACCCGCATGTGGAGCATTCGTTTGTGTGGGATGCTCTACCAGGTTCATTCCTAGATAATGCACTCAAAGGGCACTAAGCATAGAGTGTGAAAACTGAGTTTCCTTGAGAGCTGCTTGGAAGCCTGATGGTGTGTGAAGTTAGTGAGCCAAATGGAGTTGTTCTCCCACAAGAACCACTCGGCTGATCCTTCTTCAATATGCCCTTCACCAACATGCAGTGTTTCCTTGATTGAATTAGCTCTCACACCAATATTTGCGTCTAGAGCCTTTGCATTGAGGGCTATCTGAAAACGGCTGTGGCGCTGAATTTGCCTGTGAATGTGGAGTTGGTGGCATGTGAAACCCGCATGTGGAGCATTCGTACCTGTGGGATGCTCTACCAGGTTCATTCCTAGATAATGCACTCAAAGGGCACTAAGCATAGAGTGTGAAAACCGAGTTTCCTTGAGAGCTGCTTGGAAGCCTGATGGTGTGTGAAGTTAGTGAGCCAAATGGAGTTGTTCTCCCACAAGAACCACTCGGCTGATCCTTCTTCAATATGCCCTTCACCAACATGCAGTGTTTCCTTGATTGAATTAGCTCTCACACCAATATTTGCGTCTAGAGCCTTTGCATTGAGGGCTATCTGAAAACGGCTGTGGCGCTGAAGTTGCCTGTGAATGTGGAGTTGGTGGCATGTGAAACCCGCATGTGGAGCATTCGTTTGTGTGGGATGCTCTACCAGGTTCATTCCTAGATAATGCACTCAAAGGGCACTAAGCATAGAGTGTGAAAACTGAGTTTCCTTGAGAGCTGCTTGGAAGCCTGATGGTGTGTGAAGTTAGTGAGCCAAATGGAGTTGTTCTCCCACAAGAACCACTCGGCTGATCCTTCTTCAATATGCCCTTCACCAACATGCAGTGTTTCCTTGATTGAATTAGCTCTCACACCAATATTTGCGTCTAGAGCCTTTGCATTGAGGGCTATCTGAAAACGGCTGTGGCGCTGAAGTTGCCTGTGAATGTGGAGTTGGTGGCATGTGAAACCCGCATGTGGAGCATTCGTTTGTGTGGGATGCTCTACCAGGTTCATTCCTAGATAATGCACTCAAAGGGCACTAAGCATAGAGTGTGAAAACTGAGTTTCCTTGAGAGCTGCTTGGAAGCCTGATGGTGTGTGAAGTTAGTGAGCCAAATGGAGTTGTTCTCCCACAAGAACCACTCGGCTGATCCTTCTTCAATATGCCCTTCACCAACATGCAGTGTTTCCTTGATTGAATTAGCTCTCACACCAATATTTGCGTCTAGAGCCTTTGCATTGAGGGCTATCTGAAAACGGCTGTGGCGCTGAAGTTGCCTGTGAATGTGGAGTTGGTGGCATGTGAAACCCGCATGTGGAGCATTCGTTTGTGTGGGATGCTCTACCAGGTTCATTCCTAGATAATGCACTCAAAGGGCACTAAGCATAGAGTGTGAAAACTGAGTTTCCTTGAGAGCTGCTTGGAAGCCTGATGGTGTGTGAAGTTAGTGAGCCAAATGGAGTTGTTCTCCCACAAGAACCACTCGGCTGATCCTTCTTCAATATGCCCTTCACCAACATGCAGTGTTTCCTTGATTGAATTAGCTCTCACACCAATATTTGCGTCTAGAGCCTTTGCATTGAGGGCTATCTGAAAACGGCTGTGGCGCTGAAGTTGCCTGTGAATGTGGAGTTGGTTGCATGTGAAACCCGCATGTGAAGCATTCGTTTGTGTTTGATGCTCTACCAGGTTCATTCCTAGATAATGCACTCAAAGGGCACTAAGCATAGAGTGTGAAAACTGAGTTTCCTTGAGAGCTGCTTGGAAGCCTGATGGTGTGTGAAGTTAGTGAGCCAAATGGAGTTGTTCTCCCACACGAACCACTCGGCTGATCCTTCTTCAATATGCCCTTCACCAACATGCAGTGTTTCCTTGATTGAATTAGCTCTCACACCAATATTTGCGTCTAGAGCCTTTGCATTGAGGGCTATCTGAAAACGGCTGTGGCGCTGAAGTTGCCTGTGAATGTGGAGTTGGTGGCATGTGAAACCCGCATGTGGAGCATTCGTTTGTGTGGGATGCTCTACCAGGTTCATTCCTAGATAATGCACTCAAAGGGCACTAAGCATAGAGTGTGAAAACTGAGTTTCCTTGAGAGCTGCTTGGAAGCCTGATGGTGTGTGAAGTTAGTGAGCCAAATGGAGTTGTTCTCCCACAAGAACCACTCGGCTGATCCTTCTTCAATATGCCCTTCACCAACATGCAGTGTTTCCTTGATTGAATTAGCTCTCACACCAATATTTGCGTCTAGAGCCTTTGCATTGAGGGCTATCTGAAAACGGCTGTGGCGCTGAAGTTGCCTGTGAATGTGGAGTTGGTGGCATGTGAAACCCGCATGTGGAGCATTCGTTTCTGTGGGATGCTCTACCAGGTTCATTCCTAGATAATGCACTCAAAGGGCACTAAGCATAGAGTGTGAAAACTGAGTTTCCTTGAGAGCTGCTTGGAAGCCTGATGGTGTGTGAAGTTAGTGAGCCAAATGGAGTTGTTCTCCCACAAGAACCACTCGGCTGATCCTTCTTCAATATGCCCTTCACCAACATGCAGTGTTTCCTTGATTGAATTAGCTCTCACACCAATATTTGCGTCTAGAGCCTTTGCATTGAGGGCTATCTGAAAACGGCTGTGGCGCTGAAGTTGCCTGTGAATGTGGAGTTGGTGGCATGTGAAACCCGCATGTGGAGCATTCGTTTGTGTGGGATGCTGACCAAGCTTCTTTTCTGTCCTAGGCACACAAAGGGCACTAAGCATAGAGTGTGAAAACTGAGTTTCCTTGAGAGCTGCTTGGAAGCCTGATGGTGTGTGAAGTTAGTGAGCCAATGGAGTTGTTCTCCCACAAGAACTACTCGGCTGATCCTTCTTCAATATGCCCTTCACCAACATGCAGTGTTTCCTTGATTGAATTAGCTCTCACACCAATATTTGCGTCTAGAGCCTTTGCATTGAGGGCTATCTGAAAACGGCTGTGGCGCTGAAGTTGCCTGTGAATGTGGAGTTGGTGGCATGTGAAACCCGCATGTGGAGCATTCGTTTGTGTGGGATGCTCTACCAGGTTCATTCCTAGATAATGCACTCAAAGGGCACTAAGCATAGAGTGTGAAAACTGAGTTTCCTTGAGAGCTGCTTGGAAGCCTGATGGTGTGTGAAGTTAGTGAGCCAAATGGAGTTGTTCTCCCACAAGAACCACTCGGCTGATCCTTCTTCAATATGCCCTTCACCAACATGCAGTGTTTCCTTGATTGAATTAGCTCTCACACCAATATTTGCGTCTAGAGCCTTTGCATTGAGGGCTATCTGAAAACGGCTGTGGCGCTGAAGTTGCCTGTGAATGTGGAGTTGGTGGCATGTGAAACCCGCATGTGAAGCATTCGTTTGTGTTTGATGCTCTACCAGGTTCATTCCTAGATAATGCACTCAAAGGGCACTAAGCATAGAGTGTGAAAACTGAGTTTCCTTGAGAGCTGCTTGGAAGCCTGATGGTGTGTGAAGTTAGTGAGCCAAATGGAGTTGTTCTCCCACAAGAACCACTCGGCTGATCCTTCTTCAATATGCCCTTCACCAACATGCAGTGTTTCCTTGATTGAATTAGCTCTCACACCAATATTTGCGTCTAGAGCCTTTGCATTGAGGGCTATCTGAAAACGGCTGTGGCGCTGAAGTTGCCTGTGAATGTGGAGTTGGTGGCATGTGAAACCCGCATGTGGAGCATTCGTTTGTGTTTGATGCTCTACCAGGTTCATTCCTAGATAATGCACTCAAAGGGCACTAAGCATAGAGTGTGAAAACTGAGTTTCCTTGAGAGCTGCTTGGAAGCCTGATGGTGTGTGAAGTTAGTGAGCCAAATGGAGTTGTTCTCCCACAAGAACCACTCGGCTGATCCTTCTTCAATATGCCCTTCACCAACATGCAGTGTTTCCCTTGATTGAATTAGCTCTCACACCAATATTTGCGTCTAGAGCCTTTGCATTGAGGGCTATCTGAAAACGGCTGTGGCGCTGAAGTTGCCTGTGAATGTGGAGTTGGTTGCATGTGAAACCCGCATGTGAAGCATTCGTTTGTGTTTGATGCTCTACCAGGTTCATTCCTAGATAATGCACTCAAAGGGCACTAAGCATAGAGTGTGAAAACTGAGTTTCCTTGAGAGCTGCTTGGAAGCCTGATGGTGTGTGAAGTTAGTGAGCCAAATGGAGTTGTTCTCCCACAAGAACCACTCGGCTGATCCTTCTTCAATATGCCCTTCACCAACATGCAGTGTTTCCTTGATTGAATTAGCTCTCACACCAATATTTGCGTCTAGAGCCTTTGCATTGAGGGCTATCTGAAAACGGCTGTGGCGCTGAAGTTGCCTGTGAATGTGGAGTTGGTGGCATGTGAAACCCGCATGTGGAGCATTCGTTTGTGTGGATGCTCACCAAGATTCATTTCTGTCCTAGTCACTCAAAGGGCACTAAGCATAGAGTGTGAAAACTGAGTTTCCTTGAGAGCTGCTTGGAAGCCTGATGGTGTGTGAAGTTAGTGAACCAAATGGAGTTGTTCTCCCACAAGAACCACTCGGCTGATCCTTCTTCAATATGCCCTTCACCAACATGCAGTGTTTCCTTGATTGAATTAGCTCTCACACCAATATTTGCGTCTAGAGCCTTTGCATTGAGGGCTATCTGAAAACGGCTGTGGCGCTGAAGTTGCCTGTGAATGTGGAGTTGGTGGCATGTGAAACCCGCATGTGGAGCATTCGTTTGTGTGGGATGCTCTACCAGGTTCATTCTAGATAATGCACTCAAAGGGCACTAAGCATAGAGTGTGAAAACTGAGTTTCCTTGAGAGCTGCTTGGAAGCCTGATGGTGTGTGAAGTTAGTGAGCCAAATGGAGTTGTTCTCCCACAAGAACCACTCGGCTGATCCTTCTTCAATATGCCCTTCACCAACATGCAGTGTTTCCTTGATTGAATTAGCTCTCACACCAATATTTGCGTCTAGAGCCTTTGCATTGAGGGCTATCTGAAAACGGCTGTGGCGCTGAAGTTGCCTGTGAATGTGGAGTTGGTGGCATGTGAAACCCGCATGTGGAGCATTCGTACCTGTGGGATGCTCTACCAGGTTCATTCCTAGATAATGCACTCAAAGGGCACTAAGCATAGAGTGTGAAAACCGAGTTTCCTTGAGAGCTGCTTGGAAGCCTGATGGTGTGTGAAGTTAGTGAGCCAAATGGAGTTGTTCTCCCACAAGAACCACTCGGCTGATCCTTCTTCAATATGCCCTTCACCAACATGCAGTGTTTCCTTGATTGAATTAGCTCTCACACCAATATTTGCGTCTAGAGCCTTTGCATTGAGGGCTATCTGAAAACGGCTGTGGCGCTGAAGTTGCCTGTGAATGTGGAGTTGGTGGCATGTGAAACCCGCATGTGGAGCATTCGTTTGTGTGGGATGCTCTACCAGGTTCATTCCTAGATAATGCACTCAAAGGGCACTAAGCATAGAGTGTGAAAACTGAGTTTCCTTGAGAGCTGCTTGGAAGCCTGATGGTGTGTGAAGTTAGTGAGCCAAATGGAGTTGTTCTCCCACAAGAACCACTCGGCTGATCCTTCTTCAATATGCCCTTCACCAACATGCAGTGTTTCCTTGATTGAATTAGCTCTCACACCAATATTTGCGTCTAGAGCCTTTGCATTGAGGGCTATCTGAAAACGGCTGTGGCGCTGAAGTTGCCTGAGAATGTGGAGTTGGTGGCATGTGAAACCCGCATGTGGAGCATTCGTTTGTGTGGGATGCTCTACCAGGTTCATTCCTAGATAATGCACTCAAAGGGCACTAAGCATAGAGTGTGAAAACTGAGTTTCCTTGAGAGCTGCTTGGAAGCCTGATGGTGTGTGAAGTTAGTGAGCCAAATGGAGTTGTTCTCCCACAAGAACCACTCGGCTGATCCTTCTTCAATATGCCCTTCACCAACATGCAGTGTTTCCTTGATTGAATTAGCTCTCACACCAATATTTGCGTCTAGAGCCTTTGCATTGAGGGCTATCTGAAAACGGCTGTGGCGCTGAAGTTGCCTGTGAATGTGGAGTTGGTTGCATGTGAAACCCGCATGTGAAGCATTCGTTTGTGTTTGATGCTCTACCAGGTTCATTCCTAGATAATGCACTCAAAGGGCACTAAGCATAGAGTGTGAAAACTGAGTTTCCTTGAGAGCTGCTTGGAAGCCTGATGGTGTGTGAAGTTAGTGAGCCAAATGGAGTTGTTCTCCCACACGAACCACTCGGCTGATCCTTCTTCAATATACCCTTCACCAACATGCAGTGTTTCCTTGATTGAATTAGCTCTCACACCAATATTTGCGTCTAGAGCCTTTGCATTGAGGGCTATCTGAAAACGGCTGTGGCGCTGAAGTTGCCTGTGAATGTGGAGTTGGTGGCATGTGAAACCCGCATGTGGAGCATTCGTTTGTGTGGGATGCTCTACCAGGTTCATTCCTAGATAATGCACTCAAAGGGCACTAAGCATAGAGTGTGAAAACTGAGTTTCCTTGAGAGCTGCTTGGAAGCCTGATGGTGTGTGAAGTTAGTGAGCCAAATGGAGTTGTTCTCCCACAAGAACCACTCGGCTGATCCTTCTTCAATATGCCCTTCACCAACATGCAGTGTTTCCTTGATTGAATTAGCTCTCACACCAATATTTGCGTCTAGAGCCTTTGCATTGAGGGCTATCTGAAAACGGCTGTGGCGCTGAAGTTGCCTGTGAATGTGGAGTTGGTGGCATGTGAAACCCGCATGTGGAGCATTCGTTTGTGTTTGATGCTCTACCAGGTTCATTCCTAGATAATGCACTCAAAGGGCACTAAGCATAGAGTGGTGAAAACTGAGTTTCCTTGAGAGCTGCTTGGAAGCCTGATGGTGTGTGAAGTTAGTGAGCCAAATGGAGTTGTTCTCCCACAAGAACCACTCGGCTGATCCTTCTTCAATATGCCCTTCACCAACATGCAGTGTTTCCTTGATTGAATTAGCTCTCACACCAATATTTGCGTCTAGAGCCTTTGCATTGAGGGCTATCTGAAAACGGCTGTGGCGCTGAAGTTGCCTGTGAATGTGGAGTTGGTGGCATGTGAAACCCGCATGTGGAGCATTCGTTTGTGTGGGATGCTGATCAAGCTTCTTTTCTGTCCTAGGCACACAAAGGGCACTAAGCATAGAGTGTGAAAACTGAGTTTCCTTGAGAGCTGCTTGGAAGCCTGATGGTGTGTGAAGTTAGTGAGCCAATGGAGTTGTTCTCCCACAAGAACTACTCGGCTGATCCTTCTTCAATATGCCCTTCACCAACATGCAGTGTTTCCTTGATTGAATTAGCTCTCACACCAATATTTGCGTCTAGAGCCTTTGCATTGAGGGCTATCTGAAAACGGCTGTGGCGCTGAAGTTGCCTGTGAATGTGGAGTTGGTGGCATGTGAAACCCGCATGTGGAGCATTCGTTTGTGTGGGATGCTCTACCAGGTTCATTCCTAGATAATGCACTCAAAGGGCACTAAGCATAGAGTGTGAAAACTGAGTTTCCTTGAGAGCTGCTTGGAAGCCTGATGGTGTGTGAAGTTAGTGAGCCAAATGGAGTTGTTCTCCCACAAGAACCACTCGGCTGATCCTTCTTCAATATGCCCTTCACCAACATGCAGTGTTTCCTTGATTGAATTAGCTCTCACACCAATATTTGCGTCTAGAGCCTTTGCATTGAGGGCTATCTGAAAACGGCTGTGGCGCTGAAGTTGCCTGTGAATGTGGAGTTGGTGGCATGTGAAACCCGCATGTGAGCATTCGTTTGTGTGGGATGCTCTACCAGGTTCATTCCTAGATAATGCACTCAAAGGGCACTAAGCATAGAGTGTGAAAACTGAGTTTCCTTGAGAGCTGCTTGGAAGCCTGATGGTGTGTGAAGTTAGTGAGCCAAATGGAGTTGTTCTCCCACAAGAACCACTCGGCTGATCCTTCTTCAATATGCCCTTCACCAACATGCAGTGTTTCCTTGATTGAATTAGCTCTCACACCAATATTTGCGTCTAGAGCCTTTGCATTGAGGGCTATCTGAAAACGGCTGTGGCGCTGAAGTTGCCTGTGAATGTGGAGTTGGTGGCATGTGAAACCCGCATGTGGAGCATTCGTTTGTGTGGGATGCTCTACCAGGTTCATTCCTAGATAATGCACTCAAAGGGCACTAAGCATAGAGTGTGAAAACTGAGTTTCCTTGAGAGCTGCTTGGAAGCCTGATGGTGTGTGAAGTTAGTGAGCCAAATGGAGTTGTTCTCCCACAAGAACCACTCGGCTGATCCTTCTTCAATATGCCCTTCACCAACATGCAGTGTTTCCTTGATTGAATTAGCTCTCACACCAATATTTGCGTCTAGAGCCTTTGCATTGAGGGCTATCTGAAAACGGCTGTGGCGCTGAAGTTGCCTGTGAATGTGGAGTTGGTTGCATGTGAAACCCGCATGTGAAGCATTCGTTTGTGTTTGATGCTCTACCAGGTTCATTCCTAGATAATGCACTCAAAGGGCACTAAGCATAGAGTGTGAAAACTGAGTTTCCTTGAGAGCTGCTTGGAAGCCTGATGGTGTGTGAAGTTAGTGAGCCAAATGGAGTTGTTCTCCCACACGAACCACTCGGCTGATCCTTCTTCAATATGCCCTTCACCAACATGCAGTGTTTCCTTGATTGAATTAGGTCTCACACCAATATTTGCGTCTAGAGCCTTTGCATTGAGGGCTATCTGAAAACGGCTGTGGCGCTGAAGTTGCCTGTGAATGTGGAGTTGGTGGCATGTGAAACCCGCATGTGGAGCATTCGTTTGTGTGGGATGCTGACCAAGCTTCTTTTCTGTCCTAGGCACACAAAGGGCACTAAGCATAGAGTGTGAAAACTGAGTTTCCTTGAGAGCTGCTTGGAAGCCTGATGGTGTGTGAAGTTAGTGAGCCAATGGAGTTGTTCTCCCACAAGAACTACTCGGCTGATCCTTCTTCAATATGCCCTTCACCAACATGCAGTGTTTCCTTGATTGAATTAGCTCTCACACCAATATTTGCGTCTAGAGCCTTTGCATTGAGGGCTATCTGAAAACGGCTGTGGCGCTGAAGTTGCCTGAGAATGTGGAGTTGGTGGCATGTGAAACCCGCATGTGGAGCATTCGTTTGTGTGGGATGCTCTACCAGGTTCATTCCTAGATAATGCACTCAAAGGGCACTAAGCATAGAGTGTGAAAACTGAGTTTCCTTGAGAGCTGCTTGGAAGCCTGATGGTGTGTGAAGTTAGTGAGCCAAATGGAGTTGTTCTCCCACAAGAACCACTCGGCTGATCCTTCTTCAATATGCCCTTCACCAACATGCAGTGTTTCCTTGATTGAATTAGCTCTCACACCAATATTTGCGTCTAGAGCCTTTGCATTGAGGGCTATCTGAAAACGGCTGTGGCGCTGAAGTTGCCTGTGAATGTGGAGTTGGTGGCATGTGAAACCCGCATGTGGAGCATTCGTTTGTGTGGGATGCTCTACCAGGTTCATTCCTAGATAATGCACTCAAAGGGCACTAAGCATAGAGTGTGAAAACTGAGTTTCCTTGAGAGCTGCTTGGAAGCCTGATGGTGTGTGAAGTTAGTGAGCCAAATGGAGTTGTTCTCCCACAAGAACCACTTGGCTGATCCTTCTTCAATATGCCCTTCACCAACATGCAGTGTTTCCTTGATTGAATTAGCTCTCACACCAATATTTGCGTCTAGAGCCTTTGCATTGAGGGCTATCTGAAAACGGCTGTGGCGCTGAAGTTGCCTGTCAATGTGGAGTTGGTGGCATGTGAAACCCGCATGTGGAGCATTCGTTTGTGTGGGATGCTCTACCAGGTTCATTCCTAGATAATGCACTCAAAGGGCACTAAACATAGAGTGTGAAAACTGAGTTTCCTTGAGAGCTGCTTGGAAGCCTGATGGTGTGTGAAGTTAGTGAGCCAAATGGAGTTGTTCTCCCACACGAACCACTCGGCTGATCCTTCTTCAATATGCCCTTCACCAACATGCAGTGTTTCCTTGATTGAATTAGCTCTCACACCAATATTTGCGTCTAGAGCCTTTGCATTGAGGGCTATCTGAAAACGGCTGTGGCGCTGAAGTTGCCTGTGAATGTGGAGTTGGTGGCATGTGAAACCCGCATGTGGAGCATTCGTTTGTGTGGGATGCTCTACCAGGTTCATTCCTAGATAATGCACTCAAAGGGCACTAAGCATAGAGTGTGAAAACTGAGTTTCCTTGAGAGCTGCTTGGAAGCCTGATGGTGTGTGAAGTTAGTGAGCCAAATGGAGTTGTTCTCCCACAAGAACCACTCGGCTGATCCTTCTTCAATATGCCCTTCACCAACATGCAGTGTTTCCTTGATTGAATTAGCTCTCACACCAATATTTGCGTCTAGAGCCTTTGCATTGAGGGCTATCTGAAAACGGCTGTGGCGCTGAAGTTGCCTGTGAATGTGGAGTTGGTGGCATGTGAAACCCGCATGTGGAGCATTCGTTTCTGTGGGATGCTCTACCAGGTTCATTCCTAGATAATGCACTCAAAGGGCACTAAGCATAGAGTGTGAAAACTGAGTTTCCTTGAGAGCTGCTTGGAAGCCTGATGGTGTGTGAAGTTAGTGAGCCAAATGGAGTTGTTCTCCCACAAGAACCACTCGGCTGATCCTTCTTCAATATGCCCTTCACCAACATGCAGTGTTTCCTTGATTGAATTAGCTCTCACACCAATATTTGCGTCTAGAGCCTTTGCATTGAGGGCTATCTGAAAACGGCTGTGGCGCTGAAGTTGCCTGTGAATGTGGAGTTGGTGGCATGTGAAACCCGCATGTGGAGCATTCGTTTGTGTGGGATGCTGATCAAGCTTCTTTTCTGTCCTAGGCACACAAAGGGCACTAAGCATAGAGTGTGAAAACTGAGTTTCCTTGAGAGCTGCTTGGAAGCCTGATGGTGTGTGAAGTTAGTGAGCCAATGGAGTTGTTCTCCCACAAGAACCACTCGGCTGATCCTTCTTCAATATGCCCTTCACCAACATGCAGTGTTTCCTTGATTGAATTAGCTCTCACACCAATATTTGCGTCTAGAGCCTTTGCATTGAGGGCTATCTGAAAACGGCTGTGGCGCTGAAGTTGCCTGTGAATGTGGAGTTGGTGGCATGTGAAACCCGCATGTGGAGCATTCGTTTGTGTGGGATGCTCTACCAGGTTCATTCCTAGATAATGCACTCAAAGGGCACTAAGCATAGAGTGTGAAAACTGAGTTTCCTTGAGAGCTGCTTGGAAGCCTGATGGTGTGTGAAGTTAGTGAGCCAAATGGAGTTGTTCTCCCACAAGAACCACTCGGCTGATCCTTCTTCAATATGCCCTTCACCAACATGCAGTGTTTCCTTGATTGAATTAGCTCTCACACCAATATTTGCGTCTAGAGCCTTTGCATTGAGGGCTATCTGAAAACGGCTGTGGCGCTGAAGTTGCCTGTGAATGTGGAGTTGGTGGCATGTGAAACCCGCATGTGAGCATTCGTTTGTGTGGGATGCTCTACCAGGTTCATTCCTAGATAATGCACTCAAAGGGCACTAAGCATAGAGTGTGAAAACTGAGTTTCCTTGAGAGCTGCTTGGAAGCCTGATGGTGTGTGAAGTTAGTGAGCCAAATGGAGTTGTTCTCCCACAAGAACCACTCGGCTGATCCTTCTTCAATATGCCCTTCACCAACATGCAGTGTTTCCTTGATTGAATTAGCTCTCACACCAATATTTGCGTCTAGAGCCTTTGCATTGAGGGCTATCTGAAAACGGCTGTGGCGCTGAAGTTGCCTGTGAATGTGGAGTTGGTGGCATGTGAAACCCGCATGTGGAGCATTCGTTTGTGTTTGATGCTCTACCAGGTTCATTCCTAGATAATGCACTCAAAGGGCACTAAGCATAGAGTGTGAAAACTGAGTTTCCTTGAGAGCTGCTTGGAAGCCTGATGGTGTGTGAAGTTAGTGAGCCAAATGGAGTTGTTCTCCCACACGAACCACTCGGCTGATCCTTCTTCAATATGCCCTTCACCAACATGCAGTGTTTCCTTGATTGAATTAGCTCTCACACCAATATTTGCGTCTAGAGCCTTTGCATTGAGGGCTATCTGAAAACGGCTGTGGCGCTGAAGTTGCCTGTGAATGTGGAGTTGGTGGCATGTGAAACCCGCATGTGGAGCATTCGTTTGTGTGGGATGCTGACCAAGCTTCTTTTCTGTCCTAGGCACACAAAGGGCACTAAGCATAGAGTGTGAAAACTGAGTTTCCTTGAGAGCTGCTTGGAAGCCTGATGGTGTGTGAAGTTAGTGAGCCAATGGAGTTGTTCTCCCACAAGAACTACTCGGCTGATCCTTCTTCAATATGCCCTTCACCAACATGCAGTGTTTCCTTGATTGAATTAGCTCTCACACCAATATTTGCGTCTAGAGCCTTTGCATTGAGGGCTATCTGAAAACGGCTGTGGCGCTGAAGTTGCCTGTGAATGTGGAGTTGGTGGCATGTGAAACCCGCATGTGGAGCATTCGTTTGTGTGGGATGCTCTACCAGGTTCATTCCTAGATAATGCACTCAAAGGGCACTAAGCATAGAGTGTGAAAACTGAGTTTCCTTGAGAGCTGCTTGGAAGCCTGATGGTGTGTGAAGTTAGTGAGCCAAATGGAGTTGTTCTCCCACAAGAACCACTCGGCTGATCCTTCTTCAATATGCCCTTCACCAACATGCAGTGTTTCCTTGATTGAATTAGCTCTCACACCAATATTTGCGTCTAGAGCCTTTGCATTGAGGGCTATCTGAAAACGGCTGTGGCGCTGAAGTTGCCTGTGAATGTGGAGTTGGTGGCATGTGAAACCCGCATGTGAAGCATTCGTTTGTGTTTGATGCTCTACCAGGTTCATTCCTAGATAATGCACTCAAAGGGCACTAAGCATAGAGTGTGAAAACTGAGTTTCCTTGAGAGCTGCTTGGAAGCCTGATGGTGTGTGAAGTTAGTGAGCCAAATGGAGTTGTTCTCCCACAAGAACCACTCGGCTGATCCTTCTTCAATATGCCCTTCACCAACATGCAGTGTTTCCTTGATTGAATTAGCTCTCACACCAATATTTGCGTCTAGAGCCTTTGCATTGAGGGCTATCTGAAAACGGCTGTGGCGCTGAAGTTGCCTGTGAATGTGGAGTTGGTGCATGTGAAACCCGCATGTGGAGCATTCGTTTGTGTGGGATGCTGATCAAGCTTCATTTCTGTCCTAGGCACACAAAGGGCACTTAACATAGAGTGTGAAAACTGAGTTTCCTTGAGAGCTGCTTGGAAGCCTGATGGTGTGTGAAGTTAGTGAGCCAAATGGAGTTGTTCTGCCACAAGAACCACTCGGCTGATCCTTCTTCAATATGCCCTTCACCAACATGCAGTGTTTCCTTGATTGAATTAGCTCTCACACCAATATTTGCGTCTAGAGCCTTTGCATTGATGGCTATCTGAAAACGGCTGTGGCGCTGAAGTTGCCTGTGAATGTGGAGTTGGTGGCACGTGAAACCCGCATGTGGAGCATTCGTTTGTGTGGGATGCTCTACCAGGTTCATTCCTAGATAATGCACTCAAAGGGCACTAAGCATAGAGTGTGAAAACTGAGTTTCCTTGAGAGCTGCTTGGAAGCCTGATGGTGTGTGAAGTTAGTGAGCCAAATGGAGTTGTTTTCCCACAAGAACCATTCGGCTGATCCTTCTTCAATATGCCCTTCACCAACATGCAGTGTTTCCTTGATTGAATTAGCTCTCACACCAATATTTGCGTCTAGAGCCTTTGCATTGAGGGCTATCTGAAAACGGCTGTGGCGCTGAAGTTGCCTGTGAATGTGGAGTTGGTGGCATGTGAAACCCGCATGTGGAGCATTCGTTTGTGTGGGATGCTCTACCAGGTTCATTTCAGTCCTAGCCATACAAAGGGCACTAAACATAGAGTGTGAAAACTGAGTTTCCTTGAGAGCTGCTTGGAAGCCTGATGGTGTGTGAAGTTAGTGAGCCAAATGGAGTTGTTCTCCCACAAGAACCACTCGGCTGATCCTTCTTCAATATGCCCTTCACTAACATGCAGTGTTTCCTTGATTGAATTAGCTCTCACACCAATATTTGCGTCTAGAGCCTTTGCATTGAGGGCTATCTGAAAACGGCTGTGGCGCTGAAGTTGCCTGTGAATGTGGAGTTGGTGGCATGTGAAACCCGCATGTGGAGCATTCGTTTCTGTGGGATGCTGACCAAGCTTCATTTCAGTCCTAGGCACACAAAGAGCACTAAGCATAGAGTGTGAAAACTGAGTTTCCTTGAGAGCTGCTTGGAAGCCTGATGGTGTGTGAAGTTAGTGAGCCAAATGGAGTTGTTCTCCCACAAGAACCACTTTGCTGATCCTTCTTCAATATGCCCTTCACCAACATGCAGTGTTTCCTTGATTGAATTGGCTCTCACACCAATATTTGCGTCTAGAGCCTTTGCATTGAGGGCTATCTGAAAACGGCTGTGGCGCTGATGTTGCCTGTGAATGTGGAGTTGGTGGCATGTGAAACCCGCATGTGGAGCATTCGTTTGTGTGGGATGCTCTACCAGGTTCATTCCTAGATAATGCACTCAAAGGGCACTAAGCATAGAGTGTGAAAACTGAGTTTCCTTGAGAGCTGCTTGGAAGCCTGATGGTGTGTGAAGTTAGTGAGCCAAATGGAGTTGTTCTCCCACAAGAACCACTTGGCTGATCCTTCTTCAATATGCCCTTCACCAACATGCAGTGTTTCCTTGATTGAATTGGCTCTCACACCAATATTTGCGTCTAGAGCCTTTGCATTGAGGGCTATCTGAAAACGGCTGTGGCGCTGATGTTGCCTGTGAATGTGGAGTTGGTGGCATGTGAAACCCGCATGTGGAGCATTCGTTTGTGTGGGATGCTCTACCAGGTTCATTCCTAGATAATGCACTCAAAGGGCACTAAGCATAGAGTGTGAAAACTGAGTTTCCTTGAGAGCTGCTTGGAAGCCTGATGGTGTGTGAAGTTAGTGAGCCAAATGGAGTTGTTCTCCCACAAGATCCACTCGGCTGATCCTTCTTCAATATGCCCTTCACCAACATGCAGTGTTTCCTTGATTGAATTAGCTCTCACACCAATATTTGCGTCTAGAGCCTTTGCATTGAGGGCTATCTGAAAACGGCTGTGGCGCTGAAGTTGCCTGTGAATGTGGAGTTGGTGGCATGTGAAACCCGCATGTGGAGCAATCGTTTATGTGGGATGCTCTCCAAGCTTCATTTCAGTCCTAGGCACTAATAGGGCACTAAGCATAGAGTTTGAAAACTGAGTTTCCTTGAGAGCTGCTTGGAAGCCTGATGGTGTGTGAAGTTAGTGAGCCAAATGGAGTTGTTCTCCCACAAGATCCACTCGGCTGATCCTTCTTCAATATGCCCTTCACCAACATGCAGTGTTTCCTTGATTGAATTAGCTCTCACACCAATATTTGCGTCTAGAGCCTTTGCATTGAGGGCTATCTGAAAACGGCTGTGGCGCTGAAGTTGCCTGTGCATGTGGAGTTGGTGGCATGTGAAACCCGCATGTGAAGCATTCGTTTGTGTTTGATGCTCTACCAGGTTCATTCCTAGATAATGCACTCAAAGGGCACTAAGCATAGAGTGTGAAAACTGAGTTTCCTTGAGAGCTGCTTGGAAGCCTGATGGTGTGTGAAGTTAGTGAGCCAAATGGAGTTGTTCTCCCACAAGAACCACTCGGCTGATCCTTCTTCAATATGCCCTTCACCAACATGCAGTGTTTCCTTGATTGAATTAGCTCTCACACCAATATTTGCGTCTAGAGCCTTTGCATTGAGGGCTATCTGAAAACGGCTGTGGCGCTGAAGTTGCCTGTGAATGTGGAGTTGGTGGCATGTGAAACCCGCATGTGGAGCATTCGTTTGTGTGGGATGCTGATCAAGCTTCATTTCTGTCCTAGGCACACAAAGGGCACTAAGCATAGAGTGTGAAAACTGAGTTTCCTTGAGAGCTGCTTGGAAGCCTGATGGTGTGTGAAGTTAGTGAGCCAATGGAGTTGTTCTCCCACAAGAACTACTCGGCTGATCCTTCTTCAATATGCCCTTCACCAACATGCAGTGTTTCCTTGATTGAATTAGCTCTCACACCAATATTTGCGTCTAGAGCCTTTGCATTGAGGGCTATCTGAAAACGGCTGTGGCGCTGAAGTTGCCTGTGAATGTGGAGTTGGTGGCATGTGAAACCCGCATGTGGAGCATTCGTTTGTGTGGGATTCTCTCCAAGTTTCATTTCAGTCCTAGGCACTCAAAGGGCACTAAGCATAGAGTGTGAAAACTGAGTTTCCTTGAGAGCTGCTTGGAAGCCTGATGGTGTGTGAAGTTAGTGAGCCAAATGGAGTTGTTCTCCCACAAGAACCACTCGGCTGATCCTTCTTCAATATGCCCTTCACCAACATGCAGTGTTTCCTTGATTGAATTAGCTCTCACACCAATATTTGCGTCTAGAGCCTTTGCATTGAGGGCTATCTGAAAACGGCTGTGGCGCTGATGTTGCCTGTGAATGTGGAGTTGGTGGCATGTGAAACCCGCATGTGGAGCATTCGTTTGTGTGGGATGCTCTACCAGGTTCATTCCTTGATAATGCACTCAAAGGGCACTAAGCATAGAGTGTGAAAACTGAGTTTCCTTGAGAGCTGCTTGGAAGCCTGATGGTGTGTGAAGTTAGTGAGCCAAATGGAGTTGTTCTCCCACAAGAACCACTCGGCTGATCCTTCTTCAATATGCCCTTCACCAACATGCAGTGTTTCCTTGATTGAATTAGCTCTCACACCAATATTTGCGTCTAGAGCCTTTGCATTGAGGGCTATCTGAAAACGGCTGTGGCGCTGAAGTTGCCTGTGAATGTGGAGTTGGTGGCATGTGAAACCCGCATGTGGAGCATTCGTTTGTGTGTGATGCTGACCAAGCTTCATTTCAGTCCTAGGCACACAAAGGGCAGTAAGCATAGAGTGTGAAAACTGAGTTTCCTTGAGAGCTGCTTGGAAGCCTGATGGTGTGTGAAGTTAGTGAGCCAAATGGAGTTGTTCTCCCACAAGAACCACTCGGCTGATCCTTCTTCAATATGCCCTTCACCAACATGCAGTGTTTCCTTGATTGAATTAGCTCTCACACCAATATTTGCGTCTAGAGCCTTTGCATTGAGGGCTATCTGAAAACGGCTGTGGCGCTGAAGTTGCCTGTGAATGTGGAGTTGGTGGCATGTGAAACCCGCATGTGGAGCATTCGTTTGTGTGGGATGCTCTACCAGGTTCATTCCTAGATAATGCACTCAAAGGGCACTAAGCATAGAGTGTGAAAACTGAGTTTCCTTGAGAGCTGCTTGGAAGCCTGATGGTGTGTGAAGTTAGTGAGCCAAATGGAGTTGTTCTCCCACAAGAACCACTCGGCTGATCCTTCTTCAATATGCCCTTCACCAACATGCAGTGTTTCCTTGATTGAATTAGCTCTCACACCAATATTTGCGTCTAGAGCCTTTGCATTGAGGGCTATCTGAAAACGGCTGTGGCGCTGAAGTTGCCTGTGAATGTGGAGTTGGTGGCATGTGAAACCCGCATGTGAGCATTCGTTTGTGTGGGATGCTCTACCAGGTTCATTCCTAGATAATGCACTCAAAGGGCACTAAGCATAGAGTGTGAAAACTGAGTTTCCTTGAGAGCTGCTTGGAAGCCTGATGGTGTGTGAAGTTAGTGAGCCAAATGGAGTTGTTCTCCCACAAGAACCACTCGGCTGATCCTTCTTCAATATGCCCTTCACCAACATGCAGTGTTTCCTTGATTGAATTAGCTCTCACACCAATATTTGCGTCTAGAGCCTTTGCATTGAGGGCTATCTGAAAACGGCTGTGGCGCTGAAGTTGCCTGTGAATGTGGAGTTGGTGGCATGTGAAACCCGCATGTGGAGCATTCGTTTGTGTGGGATGCTCTACCAGGTTCATTCCTAGATAATGCACTCAAAGGGCACTAAGCATAGAGTGTGAAAACTGAGTTTCCTTGAGAGCTGCTTGGAAGCCTGATGGTGTGTGAAGTTAGTGAGCTAAATGGAGTTGTTCTCCCACAAGAACCACTCGGCTGATCCTTCTTCAATATGCCCTTCACCAACATGCAGTGTTTCCTTGATTGAATTAGCTCTCACACCAATATTTGCGTCTAGAGCCTTTGCATTGAGGGCTATCTGAAAACGGCTGTGGCGCTGAAGTTGCCTGTGAATGTGGAGTTGGTTGCATGTGAAACCCGCATGTGAAGCATTCGTTTGTGTTTGATGCTCTACCAGGTTCATTCCTAGATAATGCACTCAAAGGGCACTAAGCATAGAGTGTGAAAACTGAGTTTCCTTGAGAGCTGCTTGGAAGCCTGATGGTGTGTGAAGTTAGTGAGCCAAATGGAGTTGTTCTCCCACACGAACCACTCGGCTGATCCTTCTTCAATATGCCCTTCACCAACATGCAGTGTTTCCTTGATTGAATTAGCTCTCACACCAATATTTGCGTCTAGAGCCTTTGCATTGAGGGCTATCTGAAAACGGCTGTGGCGCTGAAGTTGCCTGTGAATGTGGAGTTGGTGGCATGTGAAACCCGCATGTGGAGCATTCGTTTGTGTGGGATGCTGATCAAGCTTCATTTCTGGCCTAGGCACACAAAGGGCACTTAACATAGAGTGTGAAAACTGAGTTTCCTTGAGAGCTGCTTGGAAGCCTGATGGTGTGTGAAGTTAGTGAGCCAAATGGAGTTGTTCTCCCACAAGAACCACTCGGCTGATCCTTCTTCAATATGCCCTTCACCAACATGCAGTGTTTCCTTGATTGAATTAGCTCTCACACCAATATTTGCGTCTAGAGCCTTTGCATTGATGGCTATCTGAAAACGGCTGTGGCGCTGAAGTTGCCTGTGAATGTGGAGTTGGTGGCACGTGAAACCCGCATGTGGAGCATTCGTTTGTGTGGGATGCTCTACCAGGTTCATTCCTAGATAATGCACTCAAAGGGCACTAAGCATAGAGTGTGAAAACTGAGTTTCCTTGAGAGCTGCTTGGAAGCCTGATGGTGTGTGAAGTTAGTGAGCCAAATGGAGTTGTTCTCCCACAAGAACCACTCGGCTGATCCTTCTTCAATATGCCCTTCACCAACATGCAGTGTTTCCTTGATTGAATTAGCTCTCACACCAATATTTGCGTCTAGAGCCTTTGCATTGAGGGCTATCTGAAAACGGCTGTGGCGCTGAAGTTGCCTGTGAATGTGGAGTTGGTGGCATGTGAAACCCGCATGTGGAGCATTCGTTTGTGTGGGATGCTCTACCAGGTTCATTCCTAGATAATGCACTCAAAGGGCACTAAGCATAGAGTGTGAAAACTGAGTTTCCTTGAGAGCTGCTTGGAAGCCTGATGGTGTGTGAAGTTAGTGAGCCAAATGGAGTTGTTCTCCCACAAGAACCACTCGGCTGATCCTTCTTCAATATGCCCTTCACCAACATGCAGTGTTTCCTTGATTGAATTAGCTCTCACACCAATATTTGCGTCTAGAGCCTTTGCATTGAGGGCTATCTGAAAACGGCTGTGGCGCTGAAGTTGCCTGTGAATGTGGAGTTGGTTGCATGTGAAACCCGCATGTGAAGCATTCGTTTGTGTTTGATGCTCTACCAGGTTCATTCCTAGATAATGCACTCAAAGGGCACTAAGCATAGAGTGTGAAAACTGAGTTTCCTTGAGAGCTGCTTGGAAGCCTGATGGTGTGTGAAGTTAGTGAGCCAAATGGAGTTGTTCTCCCACACGAACCACTCGGCTGATCCTTCTTCAATATGCCCTTCACCAACATGCAGTGTTTCCTTGATTGAATTAGGTCTCACACCAATATTTGCGTCTAGAGCCTTTGCATTGAGGGCTATCTGAAAACGGCTGTGGCGCTGAAGTTGCCTGTGAATGTGGAGTTGGTGGCATGTGAAACCCGCATGTGGAGCATTCGTTTGTGTGGGATGCTGACCAAGCTTCTTTTCTGTCCTAGGCACACAAAGGGCACTAAGCATAGAGTGTGAAAACTGAGTTTCCTTGAGAGCTGCTTGGAAGCCTGATGGTGTGTGAAGTTAGTGAGCCAATGGAGTTGTTCTCCCACAAGAACTACTCGGCTGATCCTTCTTCAATATGCCCTTCACCAACATGCAGTGTTTCCTTGATTGAATTAGCTCTCACACCAATATTTGCGTCTAGAGCCTTTGCATTGAGGGCTATCTGAAAACGGCTGTGGCGCTGAAGTTGCCTGAGAATGTGGAGTTGGTGGCATGTGAAACCCGCATGTGGAGCATTCGTTTGTGTGGGATGCTCTACCAGGTTCATTCCTAGATAATGCACTCAAAGGGCACTAAGCATAGAGTGTGAAAACTGAGTTTCCTTGAGAGCTGCTTGGAAGCCTGATGGTGTGTGAAGTTAGTGAGCCAAATGGAGTTGTTCTCCCACAAGAACCACTCGGCTGATCCTTCTTCAATATGCCCTTCACCAACATGCAGTGTTTCCTTGATTGAATTAGCTCTCACACCAATATTTGCGTCTAGAGCCTTTGCATTGAGGGCTATCTGAAAACGGCTGTGGCGCTGAAGTTGCCTGTGAATGTGGAGTTGGTGGCATGTGAAACCCGCATGTGGAGCATTCGTTTGTGTGGGATGCTCTACCAGGTTCATTCCTAGATAATGCACTCAAAGGGCACTAAGCATAGAGTGTGAAAACTGAGTTTCCTTGAGAGCTGCTTGGAAGCCTGATGGTGTGTGAAGTTAGTGAGCCAAATGGAGTTGTTCTCCCACAAGAACCACTCGGCTGATCCTTCTTCAATATGCCCTTCACCAACATGCAGTGTTTCCTTGATTGAATTAGCTCTCACACCAATATTTGCGTCTAGAGCCTTTGCATTGAGGGCTATCTGAAAACGGCTGTGGCGCTGAAGTTGCCTGTGAATGTGGAGTTGGTGGCATGTGAAACCCGCATGTGAAGCATTCGTTTGTGTTTGATGCTCTACCAGGTTCATTCCTAGATAATGCACTCAAAGGGCACTAAGCATAGAGTGTGAAAACTGAGTTTCCTTGAGAGCTGCTTGGAAGCCTGATGGTGTGTGAAGTTAGTGAGCCAAATGGAGTTGTTCTCCCACAAGAACCACTCGGCTGATCCTTCTTCAATATGCCCTTCACCAACATGCAGTGTTTCCTTGATTGAATTAGCTCTCACACCAATATTTGCGTCTAGAGCCTTTGCATTGAGGGCTATCTGAAAACGGCTGTGGCGCTGAAGTTGCCTGTGAATGTGGAGTTGGTGCATGTGAAACCCGCATGTGGAGCATTCGTTTGTGTGGGATGCTGATCAAGCTTCATTTCTGTCCTAGGCACACAAAGGGCACTTAACATAGAGTGTGAAAACTGAGTTTCCTTGAGAGCTGCTTGGAAGCCTGATGGTGTGTGAAGTTAGTGAGCCAAATGGAGTTGTTCTCCCACAAGAACCACTCGGCTGATCCTTCTTCAATATGCCCTTCACCAACATGCAGTGTTTCCTTGATTGAATTAGCTCTCACACCAATATTTGCGTCTAGAGCCTTTGCATTGATGGCTATCTGAAAACGGCTGTGGCGCTGAAGTTGCCTGTGAATGTGGAGTTGGTGGCACGTGAAACCCGCATGTGGAGCATTCGTTTGTGTGGGATGCTCTACCAGGTTCATTCCTAGATAATGCACTCAAAGGGCACTAAGCATAGAGTGTGAAAACTGAGTTTCCTTGAGAGCTGCTTGGAAGCCTGATGGTGTGTGAAGTTAGTGAGCCAAATGGAGTTGTTTTCCCACAAGAACCATTCGGCTGATCCTTCTTCAATATGCCCTTCACCAACATGCAGTGTTTCCTTGATTGAATTAGCTCTCACACCAATATTTGCGTCTAGAGCCTTTGCATTGAGGGCTATCTGAAAACGGCTGTGGCGCTGAAGTTGCCTGTGAATGTGGAGTTGGTGGCATGTGAAACCCGCATGTGGAGCATTCGTTTGTGTGGGATGCTCTACCAGGTTCATTTCAGTCCTAGCCATACAAAGGGCACTAAACATAGAGTGTGAAAACTGAGTTTCCTTGAGAGCTGCTTGGAAGCCTGATGGTGTGTGAAGTTAGTGAGCCAAATGGAGTTGTTCTCCCACAAGAACCACTCGGCTGATCCTTCTTCAATATGCCCTTCACTAACATGCAGTGTTTCCTTGATTGAATTAGCTCTCACACCAATATTTGCGTCTAGAGCCTTTGCATTGAGGGCTATCTGAAAACGGCTGTGGCGCTGAAGTTGCCTGTGAATGTGGAGTTGGTGGCATGTGAAACCCGCATGTGGAGCATTCGTTTCTGTGGGATGCTGACCAAGCTTCATTTCAGTCCTAGGCACACAAAGAGCACTAAGCATAGAGTGTGAAAACTGAGTTTCCTTGAGAGCTGCTTGGAAGCCTGATGGTGTGTGAAGTTAGTGAGCCAAATGGAGTTGTTCTCCCACAAGAACCACTTGGCTGATCCTTCTTCAATGTGCCCTTCACCAACATGCAGTGTTTCCTTGATTGAATTGGCTCTCACACCAATATTTGCGTCTAGAGCCTTTGCATTGAGGGCTATCTGAAAACGGCTGTGGCGCTGATGTTGCCTGTGAATGTGGAGTTGGTGGCATGTGAAACCCGCATGTGGAGCATTCGTTTGTGTGGGATGCTCTACCAGGTTCATTCCTAGATAATGCACTCAAAGGGCACTAAGCATAGAGTGTGAAAACTGAGTTTCCTTGAGAGCTGCTTGGAAGCCTGATGGTGTGTGAAGTTAGTGAGCCAAATGGAGTTGTTCTCCCACAAGAACCACTTGGCTGATCCTTCTTCAATATGCCCTTCACCAACATGCAGTGTTTCCTTGATTGAATTGGCTCTCACACCAATATTTGCGTCTAGAGCCTTTGCATTGAGGGCTATCTGAAAACGGCTGTGGCGCTGATGTTGCCTGTGAATGTGGAGTTGGTGGCATGTGAAACCCGCATGTGGAGCATTCGTTTGTGTGGGATGCTCTACCAGGTTCATTCCTAGATAATGCACTCAAAGGGCACTAAGCATAGAGTGTGAAAACTGAGTTTCCTTGAGAGCTGCTTGGAAGCCTGATGGTGTGTGAAGTTAGTGAGCCAAATGGAGTTGTTCTCCCACAAGATCCACTCGGCTGATCCTTCTTCAATATGCCCTTCACCAACATGCAGTGTTTCCTTGATTGAATTAGCTCTCACACCAATATTTGCGTCTAGAGCCTTTGCATTGAGGGCTATCTGAAAACGGCTGTGGCGCTGAAGTTGCCTGTGAATGTGGAGTTGGTGGCATGTGAAACCCGCATGTGGAGCAATCGTTTATGTGGGATGCTCTCCAAGCTTCATTTCAGTCCTAGGCACTAATAGGGCACTAAGCATAGAGTTTGAAAACTGAGTTTCCTTGAGAGCTGCTTGGAAGCCTGATGGTGTGTGAAGTTAGTGAGCCAAATGGAGTTGTTCTCCCACAAGATCCACTCGGCTGATCCTTCTTCAATATGCCCTTCACCAACATGCAGTGTTTCCTTGATTGAATTAGCTCTCACACCAATATTTGCGTCTAGAGCCTTTGCATTGAGGGCTATCTGAAAACGGCTGTGGCGCTGAAGTTGCCTGTGCATGTGGAGTTGGTGGCATGTGAAACCCGCATGTGAAGCATTCGTTTGTGTTTGATGCTCTACCAGGTTCATTCCTAGATAATGCACTCAAAGGGCACTAAGCATAGAGTGTGAAAACTGAGTTTCCTTGAGAGCTGCTTGGAAGCCTGATGGTGTGTGAAGTTAGTGAGCCAAATGGAGTTGTTCTCCCACAAGAACCACTCGGCTGATCCTTCTTCAATATGCCCTTCACCAACATGCAGTGTTTCCTTGATTGAATTAGCTCTCACACCAATATTTGCGTCTAGAGCCTTTGCATTGAGGGCTATCTGAAAACGGCTGTGGCGCTGAAGTTGCCTGTGAATGTGGAGTTGGTGGCATGTGAAACCCGCATGTGGAGCATTCGTTTGTGTGGGATGCTGATCAAGCTTCATTTCTGTCCTAGGCACACAAAGGGCACTAAGCATAGAGTGTGAAAACTGAGTTTCCTTGAGAGCTGCTTGGAAGCCTGATGGTGTGTGAAGTTAGTGAGCCAATGGAGTTGTTCTCCCACAAGAACTACTCGGCTGATCCTTCTTCAATATGCCCTTCACCAACATGCAGTGTTTCCTTGATTGAATTAGCTCTCACACCAATATTTGCGTCTAGAGCCTTTGCATTGAGGGCTATCTGAAAACAGCTGTGGCGCTGAAGTTGCCTGTGAATGTGGAGTTGGTGGCATGTGAAACCCGCATGTGGAGCATTCGTTTGTGTGGGATTCTCTCCAAGTTTCATTTCAGTCCTAGGCACTCAAAGGGCACTAAGCATAGAGTGTGAAAACTGAGTTTCCTTGAGAGCTGCTTGGAAGCCTGATGGTGTGTGAAGTTAGTGAGCCAAATGGAGTTGTTCTCCCACAAGAACCACTCGGCTGATCCTTCTTCAATATGCCCTTCACCAACATGCAGTGTTTCCTTGATTGAATTAGCTCTCACACCAATATTTGCGTCTAGAGCCTTTGCATTGAGGGCTATCTGAAAACGGCTGTGGCGCTGATGTTGCCTGTGAATGTGGAGTTGGTGGCATGTGAAACCCGCATGTGGAGCATTCGTACCTGTGGGATGCTCTACCAGGTTCATTCCTTGATAATGCACTCAAAGGGCACTAAGCATAGAGTGTGAAAACTGAGTTTCCTTGAGAGCTGCTTGGAAGCCTGATGGTGTGTGAAGTTAGTGAGCCAAATGGAGTTGTTCTCCCACAAGAACCACTCGGCTGATCCTTCTTCAATATGCCCTTCACCAACATGCAGTGTTTCCTTGATTGAATTAGCTCTCACACCAATATTTGCGTCTAGAGCCTTTGCATTGAGGGCTATCTGAAAACGGCTGTGGCGCTGAAGTTGCCTGTGAATGTGGAGTTGGTGGCATGTGAAACCCGCATGTGGAGCATTCGTTTGTGTGTGATGCTGACCAAGCTTCATTTCAGTCCTAGGCACACAAAGGGCAGTAAGCATAGAGTGTGAAAACTGAGTTTCCTTGAGAGCTGCTTGGAAGCCTGATGGTGTGTGAAGTTAGTGAGCCAAATGGAGTTGTTCTCCCACAAGAACCACTCGGCTGATCCTTCTTCAATATGCCCTTCACCAACATGCAGTGTTTCCTTGATTGAATTAGCTCTCACACCAATATTTGCGTCTAGAGCCTTTGCATTGAGGGCTATCTGAAAACGGCTGTGGCGCTGAAGTTGCCTGTGAATGTGGAGTTGGTGGCATGTGAAACCCGCATGTGGAGCATTCGTTTGTGTGGGATGCTCTACCAGGTTCATTCCTAGATAATGCACTCAAAGGGCACTAAGCATAGAGTGTGAAAACTGAGTTTCCTTGAGAGCTGCTTGGAAGCCTGATGGTGTGTGAAGTTAGTGAGCCAAATGGAGTTGTTCTCCCACAAGAACCACTCGGCTGATCCTTCTTCAATATGCCCTTCACCAACATGCAGTGTTTCCTTGATTGAATTAGCTCTCACACCAATATTTGCGTCTAGAGCCTTTGCATTGAGGGCTATCTGAAAACGGCTGTGGCGCTGAAGTTGCCTGTGAATGTGGAGTTGGTGGCATGTGAAACCCGCATGTGAGCATTCGTTTGTGTGGGATGCTCTACCAGGTTCATTCCTAGATAATGCACTCAAAGGGCACTAAGCATAGAGTGTGAAAACTGAGTTTCCTTGAGAGCTGCTTGGAAGCCTGATGGTGTGTGAAGTTAGTGAGCCAAATGGAGTTGTTCTCCCACAAGAACCACTCGGCTGATCCTTCTTCAATATGCCCTTCACCAACATGCAGTGTTTCCTTGATTGAATTAGCTCTCACACCAATATTTGCGTCTAGAGCCTTTGCATTGAGGGCTATCTGAAAACGGCTGTGGCGCTGAAGTTGCCTGTGAATGTGGAGTTGGTGGCATGTGAAACCCGCATGTGGAGCATTCGTTTGTGTGGGATGCTCTACCAGGTTCATTCCTAGATAATGCACTCAAAGGGCACTAAGCATAGAGTGTGAAAACTGAGTTTCCTTGAGAGCTGCTTGGAAGCCTGATGGTGTGTGAAGTTAGTGAGCTAAATGGAGTTGTTCTCCCACAAGAACCACTCGGCTGATCCTTCTTCAATATGCCCTTCACCAACATGCAGTGTTTCCTTGATTGAATTAGCTCTCACACCAATATTTGCGTCTAGAGCCTTTGCATTGAGGGCTATCTGAAAACGGCTGTGGCGCTGAAGTTGCCTGTGAATGTGGAGTTGGTTGCATGTGAAACCCGCATGTGAAGCATTCGTTTGTGTTTGATGCTCTACCAGGTTCATTCCTAGATAATGCACTCAAAGGGCACTAAGCATAGAGTGTGAAAACTGAGTTTCCTTGAGAGCTGCTTGGAAGCCTGATGGTGTGTGAAGTTAGTGAGCCAAATGGAGTTGTTCTCCCACACGAACCACTCGGCTGATCCTTCTTCAATATGCCCTTCACCAACATGCAGTGTTTCCTTGATTGAATTAGCTCTCACACCAATATTTGCGTCTAGAGCCTTTGCATTGAGGGCTATCTGAAAACGGCTGTGGCGCTGAAGTTGCCTGTGAATGTGGAGTTGGTGGCATGTGAAACCCGCATGTGGAGCATTCGTTTGTGTGGGATGCTGATCAAGCTTCATTTCTGGCCTAGGCACACAAAGGGCACTTAACATAGAGTGTGAAAACTGAGTTTCCTTGAGAGCTGCTTGGAAGCCTGATGGTGTGTGAAGTTAGTGAGCCAAATGGAGTTGTTCTCCCACAAGAACCACTCGGCTGATCCTTCTTCAATATGCCCTTCACCAACATGCAGTGTTTCCTTGATTGAATTAGCTCTCACACCAATATTTGCGTCTAGAGCCTTTGCATTGATGGCTATCTGAAAACGGCTGTGGCGCTGAAGTTGCCTGTGAATGTGGAGTTGGTGGCACGTGAAACCCGCATGTGGAGCATTCGTTTGTGTGGGATGCTCTACCAGGTTCATTCCTAGATAATGCACTCAAAGGGCACTAAGCATAGAGTGTGAAAACTGAGTTTCCTTGAGAGCTGCTTGGAAGCCTGATGGTGTGTGAAGTTAGTGAGCCAAATGGAGTTGTTCTCCCACAAGAACCACTCGGCTGATCCTTCTTCAATATGCCCTTCACCAACATGCAGTGTTTCCTTGATTGAATTAGCTCTCACACCAATATTTGCGTCTAGAGCCTTTGCATTGAGGGCTATCTGAAAACGGCTGTGGCGCTGAAGTTGCCTGTGAATGTGGAGTTGGTGGCATGTGAAACCCGCATGTGGAGCATTCGTTTGTGTGGGATGCTCTACCAGGTTCATTCCTAGATAATGCACTCAAAGGGCACTAAGCATAGAGTGTGAAAACTGAGTTTCCTTGAGAGCTGCTTGGAAGCCTGATGGTGTGTGAAGTTAGTGAGCCAAATGGAGTTGTTCTCCCACAAGAACCACTCGGCTGATCCTTCTTCAATATGCCCTTCACCAACATGCAGTGTTTCCTTGATTGAATTAGCTCTCACACCAATATTTGCGTCTAGAGCCTTTGCATTGAGGGCTATCTGAAAACGGCTGTGGCGCTGAAGTTGCCTGTGAATGTGGAGTTGGTTGCATGTGAAACCCGCATGTGAAGCATTCGTTTGTGTTTGATGCTCTACCAGGTTCATTCCTAGATAATGCACTCAAAGGGCACTAAGCATAGAGTGTGAAAACTGAGTTTCCTTGAGAGCTGCTTGGAAGCCTGATGGTGTGTGAAGTTAGTGAGCCAAATGGAGTTGTTCTCCCACACGAACCACTCGGCTGATCCTTCTTCAATATGCCCTTCACCAACATGCAGTGTTTCCTTGATTGAATTAGGTCTCACACCAATATTTGCGTCTAGAGCCTTTGCATTGAGGGCTATCTGAAAACGGCTGTGGCGCTGAAGTTGCCTGTGAATGTGGAGTTGGTGGCATGTGAAACCCGCATGTGGAGCATTCGTTTGTGTGGGATGCTGACCAAGCTTCTTTTCTGTCCTAGGCACACAAAGGGCACTAAGCATAGAGTGTGAAAACTGAGTTTCCTTGAGAGCTGCTTGGAAGCCTGATGGTGTGTGAAGTTAGTGAGCCAATGGAGTTGTTCTCCCACAAGAACTACTCGGCTGATCCTTCTTCAATATGCCCTTCACCAACATGCAGTGTTTCCTTGATTGAATTAGCTCTCACACCAATATTTGCGTCTAGAGCCTTTGCATTGAGGGCTATCTGAAAACGGCTGTGGCGCTGAAGTTGCCTGAGAATGTGGAGTTGGTGGCATGTGAAACCCGCATGTGGAGCATTCGTTTGTGTGGGATGCTCTACCAGGTTCATTCCTAGATAATGCACTCAAAGGGCACTAAGCATAGAGTGTGAAAACTGAGTTTCCTTGAGAGCTGCTTGGAAGCCTGATGGTGTGTGAAGTTAGTGAGCCAAATGGAGTTGTTCTCCCACAAGAACCACTCGGCTGATCCTTCTTCAATATGCCCTTCACCAACATGCAGTGTTTCCTTGATTGAATTAGCTCTCACACCAATATTTGCGTCTAGAGCCTTTGCATTGAGGGCTATCTGAAAACGGCTGTGGCGCTGAAGTTGCCTGTGAATGTGGAGTTGGTGGCATGTGAAACCCGCATGTGGAGCATTCGTTTGTGTGGGATGCTCTACCAGGTTCATTCCTAGATAATGCACTCAAAGGGCACTAAGCATAGAGTGTGAAAACTGAGTTTCCTTGAGAGCTGCTTGGAAGCCTGATGGTGTGTGAAGTTAGTGAGCCAAATGGAGTTGTTCTCCCACAAGAACCACTCGGCTGATCCTTCTTCAATATGCCCTTCACCAACATGCAGTGTTTCCTTGATTGAATTAGCTCTCACACCAATATTTGCGTCTAGAGCCTTTGCATTGAGGGCTATCTGAAAACGGCTGTGGCGCTGAAGTTGCCTGTGAATGTGGAGTTGGTTGCATGTGAAACCCGCATGTGAAGCATTCGTTTGTGTTTGATGCTCTACCAGGTTCATTCCTAGATAATGCACTCAAAGGGCACTAAGCATAGAGTGTGAAAACTGAGTTTCCTTGAGAGCTGCTTGGAAGCCTGATGGTGTGTGAAGTTAGTGAGCCAAATGGAGTTGTTCTCCCACACGAACCACTCGGCTGATCCTTCTTCAATATGCCCTTCACCAACATGCAGTGTTTCCTTGATTGAATTAGCTCTCACACCAATATTTGCGTCTAGAGCCTTTGCATTGAGGGCTATCTGAAAACGGCTGTGGCGCTGAAGTTGCCTGTGAATGTGGAGTTGGTGGCATGTGAAACCCGCATGTGGAGCATTCGTTTGTGTGGGATGCTCTACCAGGTTCATTCCTAGATAATGCACTCAAAGGGCACTAAGCATAGAGTGTGAAAACTGAGTTTCCTTGAGAGCTGCTTGGAAGCCTGATGGTGTGTGAAGTTAGTGAGCCAAATGGAGTTGTTCTCCCACAAGAACCACTCGGCTGATCCTTCTTCAATATGCCCTTCACCAACATGCAGTGTTTCCTTGATTGAATTAGCTCTCACACCAATATTTGCGTCTAGAGCCTTTGCATTGAGGGCTATCTGAAAACGGCTGTGGCGCTGAAGTTGCCTGTGAATGTGGAGTTGGTGGCATGTGAAACCCGCATGTGGAGCATTCGTTTCTGTGGGATGCTCTACCAGGTTCATTCCTAGATAATGCACTCAAAGGGCACTAAGCATAGAGTGTGAAAACTGAGTTTCCTTGAGAGCTGCTTGGAAGCCTGATGGTGTGTGAAGTTAGTGAGCCAAATGGAGTTGTTCTCCCACAAGAACCACTCGGCTGATCCTTCTTCAATATGCCCTTCACCAACATGCAGTGTTTCCTTGATTGAATTAGCTCTCACACCAATATTTGCGTCTAGAGCCTTTGCATTGAGGGCTATCTGAAAACGGCTGTGGCGCTGAAGTTGCCTGTGAATGTGGAGTTGGTGGCATGTGAAACCCGCATGTGGAGCATTCGTTTGTGTGGGATGCTGATCAAGCTTCTTTTCTGTCCTAGGCACACAAAGGGCACTAAGCATAGAGTGTGAAAACTGAGTTTCCTTGAGAGCTGCTTGGAAGCCTGATGGTGTGTGAAGTTAGTGAGCCAATGGAGTTGTTCTCCCACAAGAACCACTCGGCTGATCCTTCTTCAATATGCCCTTCACCAACATGCAGTGTTTCCTTGATTGAATTAGCTCTCACACCAATATTTGCGTCTAGAGCCTTTGCATTGAGGGCTATCTGAAAACGGCTGTGGCGCTGAAGTTGCCTGTGAATGTGGAGTTGGTGGCATGTGAAACCCGCATGTGGAGCATTCGTTTGTGTGGGATGCTCTACCAGGTTCATTCCTAGATAATGCACTCAAAGGGCACTAAGCATAGAGTGTGAAAACTGAGTTTCCTTGAGAGCTGCTTGGAAGCCTGATGGTGTGTGAAGTTAGTGAGCCAAATGGAGTTGTTCTCCCACAAGAACCACTCGGCTGATCCTTCTTCAATATGCCCTTCACCAACATGCAGTGTTTCCTTGATTGAATTAGCTCTCACACCAATATTTGCGTCTAGAGCCTTTGCATTGAGGGCTATCTGAAAACGGCTGTGGCGCTGAAGTTGCCTGTGAATGTGGAGTTGGTGGCATGTGAAACCCGCATGTGAGCATTCGTTTGTGTGGGATGCTCTACCAGGTTCATTCCTAGATAATGCACTCAAAGGGCACTAAGCATAGAGTGTGAAAACTGAGTTTCCTTGAGAGCTGCTTGGAAGCCTGATGGTGTGTGAAGTTAGTGAGCCAAATGGAGTTGTTCTCCCACAAGAACCACTCGGCTGATCCTTCTTCAATATGCCCTTCACCAACATGCAGTGTTTCCTTGATTGAATTAGCTCTCACACCAATATTTGCGTCTAGAGCCTTTGCATTGAGGGCTATCTGAAAACGGCTGTGGCGCTGAAGTTGCCTGTGAATGTGGAGTTGGTGGCATGTGAAACCCGCATGTGGAGCATTCGTTTGTGTGGGATGCTCTACCAGGTTCATTCCTAGATAATGCACTCAAAGGGCACTAAGCATAGAGTGTGAAAACTGAGTTTCCTTGAGAGCTGCTTGGAAGCCTGATGGTGTGTGAAGTTAGTGAGCCAAATGGAGTTGTTCTCCCACAAGAACCACTCGGCTGATCCTTCTTCAATATGCCCTTCACCAACATGCAGTGTTTCCTTGATTGAATTAGCTCTCACACCAATATTTGCGTCTAGAGCCTTTGCATTGAGGGCTATCTGAAAACGGCTGTGGCGCTGAAGTTGCCTGTGAATGTGGAGTTGGTTGCATGTGAAACCCGCATGTGAAGCATTCGTTTGTGTTTGATGCTCTACCAGGTTCATTCCTAGATAATGCACTCAAAGGGCACTAAGCATAGAGTGTGAAAACTGAGTTTCCTTGAGAGCTGCTTGGAAGCCTGATGGTGTGTGAAGTTAGTGAGCCAAATGGAGTTGTTCTCCCACACGAACCACTCGGCTGATCCTTCTTCAATATGCCCTTCACCAACATGCAGTGTTTCCTTGATTGAATTAGCTCTCACACCAATATTTGCGTCTAGAGCCTTTGCATTGAGGGCTATCTGAAAACGGCTGTGGCGCTGAAGTTGCCTGTGAATGTGGAGTTGGTGGCATGTGAAACCCGCATGTGGAGCATTCGTTTGTGTGGGATGCTGACCAAGCTTCTTTTCTGTCCTAGGCACACAAAGGGCACTAAGCATAGAGTGTGAAAACTGAGTTTCCTTGAGAGCTGCTTGGAAGCCTGATGGTGTGTGAAGTTAGTGAGCCAATGGAGTTGTTCTCCCACAAGAACTACTCGGCTGATCCTTCTTCAATATGCCCTTCACCAACATGCAGTGTTTCCTTGATTGAATTAGCTCTCACACCAATATTTGCGTCTAGAGCCTTTGCATTGAGGGCTATCTGAAAACGGCTGTGGCGCTGAAGTTGCCTGTGAATGTGGAGTTGGTGGCATGTGAAACCCGCATGTGGAGCATTCGTTTGTGTGGGATGCTCTACCAGGTTCATTCCTAGATAATGCACTCAAAGGGCACTAAGCATAGAGTGTGAAAACTGAGTTTCCTTGAGAGCTGCTTGGAAGCCTGATGGTGTGTGAAGTTAGTGAGCCAAATGGAGTTGTTCTCCCACAAGAACCACTCGGCTGATCCTTCTTCAATATGCCCTTCACCAACATGCAGTGTTTCCTTGATTGAATTAGCTCTCACACCAATATTTGCGTCTAGAGCCTTTGCATTGAGGGCTATCTGAAAACGGCTGTGGCGCTGAAGTTGCCTGTGAATGTGGAGTTGGTGGCATGTGAAACCCGCATGTGAAGCATTCGTTTGTGTTTGATGCTCTACCAGGTTCATTCCTAGATAATGCACTCAAAGGGCACTAAGCATAGAGTGTGAAAACTGAGTTTCCTTGAGAGCTGCTTGGAAGCCTGATGGTGTGTGAAGTTAGTGAGCCAAATGGAGTTGTTCTCCCACAAGAACCACTCGGCTGATCCTTCTTCAATATGCCCTTCACCAACATGCAGTGTTTCCTTGATTGAATTAGCTCTCACACCAATATTTGCGTCTAGAGCCTTTGCATTGAGGGCTATCTGAAAACGGCTGTGGCGCTGAAGTTGCCTGTGAATGTGGAGTTGGTGCATGTGAAACCCGCATGTGGAGCATTCGTTTGTGTGGGATGCTGATCAAGCTTCATTTCTGTCCTAGGCACACAAAGGGCACTTAACATAGAGTGTGAAAACTGAGTTTCCTTGAGAGCTGCTTGGAAGCCTGATGGTGTGTGAAGTTAGTGAGCCAAATGGAGTTGTTCTCCCACAAGAACCACTCGGCTGATCCTTCTTCAATATGCCCTTCACCAACATGCAGTGTTTCCTTGATTGAATTAGCTCTCACACCAATATTTGCGTCTAGAGCCTTTGCATTGATGGCTATCTGAAAACGGCTGTGGCGCTGAAGTTGCCTGTGAATGTGGAGTTGGTGGCACGTGAAACCCGCATGTGGAGCATTCGTTTGTGTGGGATGCTCTACCAGGTTCATTCCTAGATAATGCACTCAAAGGGCACTAAGCATAGAGTGTGAAAACTGAGTTTCCTTGAGAGCTGCTTGGAAGCCTGATGGTGTGTGAAGTTAGTGAGCCAAATGGAGTTGTTTTCCCACAAGAACCATTCGGCTGATCCTTCTTCAATATGCCCTTCACCAACATGCAGTGTTTCCTTGATTGAATTAGCTCTCACACCAATATTTGCGTCTAGAGCCTTTGCATTGAGGGCTATCTGAAAACGGCTGTGGCGCTGAAGTTGCCTGTGAATGTGGAGTTGGTGGCATGTGAAACCCGCATGTGGAGCATTCGTTTGTGTGGGATGCTCTACCAGGTTCATTTCAGTCCTAGCCATACAAAGGGCACTAAACATAGAGTGTGAAAACTGAGTTTCCTTGAGAGCTGCTTGGAAGCCTGATGGTGTGTGAAGTTAGTGAGCCAAATGGAGTTGTTCTCCCACAAGAACCACTCGGCTGATCCTTCTTCAATATGCCCTTCACTAACATGCAGTGTTTCCTTGATTGAATTAGCTCTCACACCAATATTTGCGTCTAGAGCCTTTGCATTGAGGGCTATCTGAAAACGGCTGTGGCGCTGAAGTTGCCTGTGAATGTGGAGTTGGTGGCATGTGAAACCCGCATGTGGAGCATTCGTTTCTGTGGGATGCTGACCAAGCTTCATTTCAGTCCTAGGCACACAAAGAGCACTAAGCATAGAGTGTGAAAACTGAGTTTCCTTGAGAGCTGCTTGGAAGCCTGATGGTGTGTGAAGTTAGTGAGCCAAATGGAGTTGTTCTCCCACAAGAACCACTTGGCTGATCCTTCTTCAATATGCCCTTCACCAACATGCAGTGTTTCCTTGATTGAATTGGCTCTCACACCAATATTTGCGTCTAGAGCCTTTGCATTGAGGGCTATCTGAAAACGGCTGTGGCGCTGATGTTGCCTGTGAATGTGGAGTTGGTGGCATGTGAAACCCGCATGTGGAGCATTCGTTTGTGTGGGATGCTCTACCAGGTTCATTCCTAGATAATGCACTCAAAGGGCACTAAGCATAGAGTGTGAAAACTGAGTTTCCTTGAGAGCTGCTTGGAAGCCTGATGGTGTGTGAAGTTAGTGAGCCAAATGGAGTTGTTCTCCCACAAGAACCACTTGGCTGATCCTTCTTCAATATGCCCTTCACCAACATGCAGTGTTTCCTTGATTGAATTGGCTCTCACACCAATATTTGCGTCTAGAGCCTTTGCATTGAGGGCTATCTGAAAACGGCTGTGGCGCTGATGTTGCCTGTGAATGTGGAGTTGGTGGCATGTGAAACCCGCATGTGGAGCATTCGTTTGTGTGGGATGCTCTACCAGGTTCATTCCTAGATAATGCACTCAAAGGGCACTAAGCATAGAGTGTGAAAACTGAGTTTCCTTGAGAGCTGCTTGGAAGCCTGATGGTGTGTGAAGTTAGTGAGCCAAATGGAGTTGTTCTCCCACAAGATCCACTCGGCTGATCCTTCTTCAATATGCCCTTCACCAACATGCAGTGTTTCCTTGATTGAATTAGCTCTCACACCAATATTTGCGTCTAGAGCCTTTGCATTGAGGGCTATCTGAAAACGGCTGTGGCGCTGAAGTTGCCTGTGAATGTGGAGTTGGTGGCATGTGAAACCCGCATGTGGAGCAATCGTTTATGTGGGATGCTCTCCAAGCTTCATTTCAGTCCTAGGCACTAATAGGGCACTAAGCATAGAGTTTGAAAACTGAGTTTCCTTGAGAGCTGCTTGGAAGCCTGATGGTGTGTGAAGTTAGTGAGCCAAATGGAGTTGTTCTCCCACAAGATCCACTCGGCTGATCCTTCTTCAATATGCCCTTCACCAACATGCAATGTTTCCTTGATTGAATTAGCTCTCACACCAATATTTGCGTCTAGAGCCTTTGCATTGAGGGCTATCTGAAAACGGCTGTGGCGCTGAAGTTGCCTGTGCATGTGGAGTTGGTGGCATGTGAAACCCGCATGTGAAGCATTCGTTTGTGTTTGATGCTCTACCAGGTTCATTCCTAGATAATGCACTCAAAGGGCACTAAGCATAGAGTGTGAAAACTGATTTTCCTTGAGAGCTGCTTGGAAGCCTGATGGTGTGTGAAGTTAGTGAGCCAAATGGAGTTGTTCTCCCACAAGAACCACTCGGCTGATCCTTCTTCAATATGCCCTTCACCAACATGCAGTGTTTCCTTGATTGAATTAGCTCTCACACCAATATTTGCGTCTAGAGCCTTTGCATTGAGGGCTATCTGAAAACGGCTGTGGCGCTGAAGTTGCCTGTGAATGTGGAGTTGATGGCATGTGAAACCCGCATGTGGAGCATTCGTTTGTGTGGGATGCTGATCAAGCTTCATTTCTGTCCTAGGCACACAAAGGGCACTAAGCATAGAGTGTGAAAACTGAGTTTCCTTGAGAGCTGCTTGGAAGCCTGATGGTGTGTGAAGTTAGTGAGCCAATGGAGTTGTTCTCCCACAAGAACTACTCGGCTGATCCTTCTTCAATATGCCCTTCACCAACATGCAGTGTTTCCTTGATTGAATTAGCTCTCACACCAATATTTGCGTCTAGAGCCTTTGCATTGAGGGCTATCTGAAAACGGCTGTGGCGCTGAAGTTGCCTGTGAATGTGGAGTTGGTGGCATGTGAAACCCGCATGTGGAGCATTCGTTTGTGTGGGATTCTCTCCAAGTTTCATTTCAGTCCTAGGCACTCAAAGGGCACTAAGCATAGAGTGTGAAAACTGAGTTTCCTTGAGAGCTGCTTGGAAGCCTGATGGTGTGTGAAGTTAGTGAGCCAAATGGAGTTGTTCTCCCACAAGAACCACTCGGCTGATCCTTCTTCAATATGCCCTTCACCAACATGCAGTGTTTCCTTGATTGAATTAGCTCTCACACCAATATTTGCGTCTAGAGCCTTTGCATTGAGGGCTATCTGAAAACGGCTGTGGCGCTGATGTTGCCTGTGAATGTGGAGTTGGTGGCATGTGAAACCCGCATGTGGAGCATTCGTACCTGTGGGATGCTCTACCAGGTTCATTCCTTGATAATGCACTCAAAGGGCACTAAGCATAGAGTGTGAAAACTGAGTTTCCTTGAGAGCTGCTTGGAAGCCTGATGGTGTGTGAAGTTAGTGAGCCAAATGGAGTTGTTCTCCCACAAGAACCACTCGGCTGATCCTTCTTCAATATGCCCTTCACCAACATGCAGTGTTTCCTTGATTGAATTAGCTCTCACACCAATATTTGCGTCTAGAGCCTTTGCATTGAGGGCTATCTGAAAACGGCTGTGGCGCTGAAGTTGCCTGTGAATGTGGAGTTGGTGGCATGTGAAACCCGCATGTGGAGCATTCGTTTGTGTGTGATGCTGACCAAGCTTCATTTCAGTCCTAGGCACACAAAGGGCAGTAAGCATAGAGTGTGAAAACTGAGTTTCCTTGAGAGCTGCTTGGAAGCCTGATGGTGTGTGAAGTTAGTGAGCCAAATGGAGTTGTTCTCCCACAAGAACCACTCGGCTGATCCTTCTTCAATATGCCCTTCACCAACATGCAGTGTTTCCTTGATTGAATTAGCTCTCACACCAATATTTGCGTCTAGAGCCTTTGCATTGAGGGCTATCTGAAAACGGCTGTGGCGCTGAAGTTGCCTGTGAATGTGGAGTTGGTGGCATGTGAAACCCGCATGTGGAGCATTCGTTTGTGTGGGATGCTCTACCAGGTTCATTCCTAGATAATGCACTCAAAGGGCACTAAGCATAGAGTGTGAAAACTGAGTTTCCTTGAGAGCTGCTTGGAAGCCTGATGGTGTGTGAAGTTAGTGAGCCAAATGGAGTTGTTCTCCCACAAGAACCACGCGGCTGATCCTTCTTCAATATGCCCTTCACCAACATGCAGTGTTTCCTTGATTGAATTAGCTCTCACACCAATATTTGCGTCTAGAGCCTTTGCATTGAGGGCTATCTGAAAACGGCTGTGGCGCTGAAGTTGCCTGTGAATGTGGAGTTGGTGGCATGTGAAACCCGCATGTGGAGCATTCGTTTCTGTGGGATGCTCTACCAGGTTCATTCCTAGATAATGCACTCAAAGGGCACTAAGCATAGAGTGTGAAAACTGAGTTTCCTTGAGAGCTGCTTGGAAGCCTGATGGTGTGTGAAGTTAGTGAGCCAATGGAGTTGTTCTCCCACAAGAACTACTCGGCTGATCCTTCTTCAATATGCCCTTCACCAACATGCAGTGTTTCCTTGATTGAATTAGCTCTCACACCAATATTTGCGTCTAGAGCCTTTGCATTGAGGGCTATCTGAAAACGGCTGTGGCGCTGAAGTTGCCTGTGAATGTGGAGTTGGTGGCATGTGAAACCCGCATGTGGAGCATTCGTTTGTGTGGGATGCTCTACCAGGTTCATTCCTAGATAATGCACTCAAAGGGCACTAAGCATAGAGTGTGAAAACTGAGTTTCCTTGAGAGCTGCTTGGAAGCCTGATGGTGTGTGAAGTTAGTGAGCCAAATGGAGTTGTTCTCCCACAAGAACCACTCGGCTGATCCTTCTTCAATATGCCCTTCACCAACATGCAGTGTTTCCTTGATTGAATTAGCTCTCACACCAATATTTGCGTCTAGAGCCTTTGCATTGAGGGCTATCTGAAAACGGCTGTGGCGCTGAAGTTGCCTGTGAATGTGGAGTTGGTGGCATGTGAAACCCGCATGTGAGCATTCGTTTGTGTGGGATGCTCTACCAGGTTCATTCCTAGATAATGCACTCAAAGGGCACTAAGCATAGAGTGTGAAAACTGAGTTTCCTTGAGAGCTGCTTGGAAGCCTGATGGTGTGTGAAGTTAGTGAGCCAAATGGAGTTGTTCTCCCACAAGAACCACTCGGCTGATCCTTCTTCAATATGCCCTTCACCAACATGCAGTGTTTCCTTGATTGAATTAGCTCTCACACCAATATTTGCGTCTAGAGCCTTTGCATTGAGGGCTATCTGAAAACGGCTGTGGCGCTGAAGTTGCCTGTGAATGTGGAGTTGGTGGCATGTGAAACCCGCATGTGGAGCATTCGTTTGTGTGGGATGCTCTACCAGGTTCATTCCTAGATAATGCACTCAAAGGGCACTAAGCATAGAGTGTGAAAACTGAGTTTCCTTGAGAGCTGCTTGGAAGCCTGATGGTGTGTGAAGTTAGTGAGCCAAATGGAGTTGTTCTCCCACAAGAACCACTCGGCTGATCCTTCTTCAATATGCCCTTCACCAACATGCAGTGTTTCCTTGATTGAATTAGCTCTCACACCAATATTTGCGTCTAGAGCCTTTGCATTGAGGGCTATCTGAAAACGGCTGTGGCGCTGAAGTTGCCTGTGAATGTGGAGTTGGTTGCATGTGAAACCCGCATGTGAAGCATTCGTTTGTGTTTGATGCTCTACCAGGTTCATTCCTAGATAATGCACTCAAAGGGCACTAAGCATAGAGTGTGAAAACTGAGTTTCCTTGAGAGCTGCTTGGAAGCCTGATGGTGTGTGAAGTTAGTGAGCCAAATGGAGTTGTTCTCCCACACGAACCACTCGGCTGATCCTTCTTCAATATGCCCTTCACCAACATGCAGTGTTTCCTTGATTGAATTAGCTCTCACACCAATATTTGCGTCTAGAGCCTTTGCATTGAGGGCTATCTGAAAACGGCTGTGGCGCTGAAGTTGCCTGTGAATGTGGAGTTGGTGGCATGTGAAACCCGCATGTGGAGCATTCGTTTGTGTGGGATGCTGATCAAGCTTCATTTCTGGCCTAGGCACACAAAGGGCACTTAACATAGAGTGTGAAAACTGAGTTTCCTTGAGAGCTGCTTGGAAGCCTGATGGTGTGTGAAGTTAGTGAGCCAAATGGAGTTGTTCTCCCACAAGAACCACTCGGCTGATCCTTCTTCAATATGCCCTTCACCAACATGCAGTGTTTCCTTGATTGAATTAGCTCTCACACCAATATTTGCGTCTAGAGCCTTTGCATTGATGGCTATCTGAAAACGGCTGTGGCGCTGAAGTTGCCTGTGAATGTGGAGTTGGTGGCACGTGAAACCCGCATGTGGAGCATTCGTTTGTGTGGGATGCTCTACCAGGTTCATTCCTAGATAATGCACTCAAAGGGCACTAAGCATAGAGTGTGAAAACTGAGTTTCCTTGAGAGCTGCTTGGAAGCCTGATGGTGTGTGAAGTTAGTGAGCCAAATGGAGTTGTTTTCCCACAAGAACCATTCGGCTGATCCTTCTTCAATATGCCCTTCACCAACATGCAGTGTTTCCTTGATTGAATTAGCTCTCACACCAATATTTGCGTCTAGAGCCTTTGCATTGAGGGCTATCTGAAAACGGCTGTGGCGCTGAAGTTGCCTGTGAATGTGGAGTTGGTGGCATGTGAAACCCGCATGTGGAGCATTCGTTTGTGTGGGATGCTCTACCAGGTTCATTTCAGTCCTAGCCATACAAAGGGCACTAAACATAGAGTGTGAAAACTGAGTTTCCTTGAGAGCTGCTTGGAAGCCTGATGGTGTGTGAAGTTAGTGAGCCAAATGGAGTTGTTCTCCCACAAGAACCACTCGGCTGATCCTTCTTCAATATGCCCTTCACTAACATGCAGTGTTTCCTTGATTGAATTAGCTCTCACACCAATATTTGCGTCTAGAGCCTTTGCATTGAGGGCTATCTGAAAACGGCTGTGGCGCTGAAGTTGCCTGTGAATGTGGAGTTGGTGGCATGTGAAACCCGCATGTGGAGCATTCGTTTCTGTGGGATGCTGACCAAGCTTCATTTCAGTCCTAGGCACACAAAGAGCACTAAGCATAGAGTGTGAAAACTGAGTTTCCTTGAGAGCTGCTTGGAAGCCTGATGGTGTGTGAAGTTAGTGAGCCAAATGGAGTTGTTCTCCCACAAGAACCACTCGGCTGATCCTTCTTCAATATGCCCTTCACCAACATGCAGTGTTTCCTTGATTGAATTAGGTCTCACACCAATATTTGCGTCTAGAGCCTTTGCATTGAGGGCTATCTGAAAACGGCTGTGGCGCTGAAGTTGCCTGTGAATGTGGAGTTGGTGGCATGTGAAACCCGCATGTGGAGCATTCGTTTGTGTGGGATGCTGACCAAGCTTCATTTCTGTCCTAGGCACACAAAGGGCACTAAGCATAGAGTGTGAAAACTGAGTTACCTTGAGAGCTGCTTGGAAGCCTGATGGTGTGTGAAGTTAGTGAGCCAAATGGAGTTGTTCTCTCACAAGAACTACTCGGCTGATCCTTCTTCAATATGCCCTTCACCAACATGCAGTGTTTCCTTGATTGAATTAGCTCTCACACCAATATTTGCGTCTAGAGCCTTTGCATTGAGGGCTATCTGAAAACGGCTGTGGCGCTGAAGTTGCCTGTGAATGTGGAGTTGGTGGCATGTGAAACCCGCATGTGGAGCATTCGTTTGTGTGGGATGCTCTACCAGGTTCATTCCTAGATAATGCACTCAAAGAGCACTAAACAAGAGTGTGAAAACTGAGTTTCCTTGAGAGCTGCTTGGAAGCCTGATGGTGTGTGAAGTTAGTGAGCCAAATGGAGTTGTTCTCCCACAAGAACCACTTGGCTGATCCTTCTTCAATATGCCCTTCACCAACATGCAGTGTTTCCTTGATTGAATTGGCTCTCACACCAATATTTGCGTCTAGAGCCTTTGCATTGAGGGCTATCTGAAAACGGCTGTGGCGCTGATGTTGCCTGTGAATGTGGAGTTGGTGGCATGTGAAACCCGCATGTGGAGCATTCGTTTGTGTGGGATGCTCTACCAGGTTCATTCCTAGATAATGCACTCAAAGGGCACTAAGCATAGAGTGTGAAAACTGAGTTTCCTTGAGAGCTGCTTGGAAGCCTGATGGTGTGTGAAGTTAGTGAGCCAAATGGAGTTGTTCTCCCACAAGAACCACTCGGCTGATCCTTCTTCAATATGCCCTTCACCAACATGCAGTGTTTCCTTGATTGAATTAGCTCTCACACCAATATTTGCGTCTAGAGCCTTTGCATTGAGGGCTATCTGAAAACGGCTGTGGCGCTGAAGTTGCCTGTGAATGTGGAGTTGGTGGCATGTGAAACCCGCATGTGGAGCATTCGTTTGTGTGGGATGCTGACCAAGCTTCATTTCTGTTCTAGGCACACAAAGGGCACTAAGCATAGAGTGTGAAAACTGAGTTACCTTGAGAGCTGCTTGGAAGCCTGATGGTGTGTGAAGTTAGTGAGCCAAATGGAGTTGTTCTCTCACAAGAACTACTCGGCTGATCCTTCTTCAATATGCCCTTCACCAACATGCAGTGTTTCCTTGATTGAATTAGCTCTCACACCAATATTTGCGTCTAGAGCCTTTGCATTGAGGGCTATCTGAAAACGGCTGTGGCGCTGAAGTTGCCTGTGAATGTGGAGTTGGTGGCATGTGAAACCCGCATGTGGAGCATTCGTTTGTGTGGGATGCTCTGCAAGGTTCATTCCTAGATAATGCACTCAAAGAGCACTAAACAAGAGTGTGAAAACTGAGTTTCCTTGAGAGCTGCTTGGAAGCCTGATGGTGTGTGAAGTTAGTGAGCCAAATGGAGTTGTTCTCCCACAAGAACCACTTGGCTGATCCTTCTTCAATATGCCCTTCACCAACATGCAGTGTTTCCTTGATTGAATTGGCTCTCACACCAATATTTGCGTCTAGAGCCTTTGCATTGAGGGCTATCTGAAAACGGCTGTGGCGCTGATGTTGCCTGTGAATGTGGAGTTGGTGGCATGTGAAACCCGCATGTGGAGCATTCGTTTGTGTGGGATGCTCTACCAGGTTCATTCCTAGATAATGCACTCAAAGGGCACTAAGCATAGAGTGTGAAAACTGAGTTTCCTTGAGAGCTGCTTGGAAGCCTGATGGTGTGTGAAGTTAGTGAGCCAAATGGAGTTGTTCTCCCACAAGATCCACTCGGCTGATCCTTCTTCAATATGCCCTTCACCAACATGCAGTGTTTCCTTGATTGAATTAGCGCTCACGCCAATATTTGCGTCTAGAGCCTTTGCATTGAGGGCTATCTGAAAACGGCTGTGGCGCTGAAGTTGCCTGTGAATGTGGAGTTGGTGGCATGTGAAACCCGCATGTGGAGCAATCGTTTATGTGGGATGCTCTCCAAGCTTCATTTCAGTCCTAGGCACTAATAGGGCACTAAGCATAGAGTTTGAAAACTGAGTTTCCTTGAGAGCTGCTTGGAAGCCTGATGGTGTGTGAAGTTAGTGAGCCAAATGGAGTTGTTCTCCCACAAGATCCACTCGGCTGATCCTTCTTCAATATGCCCTTCACCAACATGCAGTGTTTCCTTGATTGAATTAGCTCTCACACCAATATTTGCGTCTAGAGCCTTTGCATTGAGGGCTATCTGAAAACGACTGTGGCGCTGAAGTTGCCTGTGCATGTGGAATTGGTGGCATGTGAAACCCGCATGTGAAGCATTCGTTTGTGTTTGATGCTCTACCAGGTTCATTCCTAGATAATGCACTCAAAGGGCACTAAGCATAGAGTGTGAAAACTGAGTTTCCTTGAGAGCTGCTTGGAAGCCTGATGGTGTGTGAAGTTAGTGAGCCAAATGGAGTTGTTCTCCCACAAGAACCACTCGGCTGATCCTTCTTCAATATGCCCTTCACCAACATGCAGTGTTTCCTTGATTGAATTAGCTCTCACACCAATATTTGCGTCTAGAGCCTTTGCATTGAGGGCTATCTGAAAACGGCTGTGGCGCTGAAGTTGCCTGTGAATGTGGAGTTGGTGGCATGTGAAACCCGCATGTGGAGCATTTGTTTGTGTGGGATGCTGATCAAGCTTCATTTCTGTCCTAGGCACACAAAGGGCACTAAGCATAGAGTGTGAAAACTGAGTTTCCTTGAGAGCTGCTTGGAAGCCTGATGGTGTGTGAAGTTAGTGAGCCAAATGGAGTTGTTCTCCCACAAGAACTACTCGGCTGATCCTTCTTCAATATGCCCTTCACCAACATGCAGTGTTTCCTTGATTGAATTAGCTCTCACACCAATATTTGCGTCTAGAGCCTTTGCATTGAGGGCTATCTGAAAACGGCTGTGGCGCTGAAGTTGCCTGTGAATGTGGAGTTGGTGGCATGTGAAACCCGCATGTGGAGCATTCGTTTGTGTGGGATGCTCTACCAGGTTCATTTCAGTCCTAGCCATACAAAGGGCACTAAACATAGAGTGTGAAAACTGAGTTTCCTTGAGAGCTGCTTGGAAGCCTGATGGTGTGTGAAGTTAGTGAGCCAAATGGAGTTGTTCTCCCACAAGAACCACTCGGCTGATCCTTCTTCAATATGCCCTTCACCAACATGCAGTGTTTCCTTGATTGAATTAGCTCTCACACCAATATTTGCGTCTAGAGCCTTTGCATTGAGGGCTATCTGAAAACGGCTGTGGCGCTGAAGTTGCCTGTGAATGTGGAGTTGGTGGCATGTGAAACCCGCATGTGGAGCATTCGTTTGTGTGGGATTCTCTCCAAGTTTCATTTCAGTCCTAGGCACTCAAAGGGCACTAAGCATAGAGTGTGAAAACTGAGTTTCCTTGAGAGCTGCTTGGAAGCCTGATGGTGTGTGAAGTTAGTGAGCCAAATGGAGTTGTTCTCCCACAAGAACCACTCGGCTGATCCTTCTTCAATATGCCCTTCACCAACATGCAGTGTTTCCTTGATTGAATTAGCTCTCACACCAATATTTGCGTCTAGAGCCTTTGCATTGAGGGCTATCTGAAAACGGCTGTGGCGCTGATGTTGCCTGTGAATGTGGAGTTGGTGGCATGTGAAACCCGCATGTGGAGCATTCGTACCTGTGGGATGCTCTACCAGGTTCATTCCTTGATAATGCACTCAAAGGGCACTAAGCATAGAGTGTGAAAACTGAGTTTCCTTGAGAGCTGCTTGGAAGCCTGATGGTGTGTGAAGTTAGTGAGCCAAATGGAGTTGTTCTCCCACAAGAACCACTCGGCTGATCCTTCTTCAATATGCCCTTCACCAACATGCAGTGTTTCCTTGATTGAATTAGCTCTCACACCAATATTTGCGTCTAGAGCCTTTGCATTGAGGGCTATCTGAAAACGGCTGTGGCGCTGAAGTTGCCTGTGAATGTGGAGTTGGTGGCATGTGAAACCCGCATGTGGAGCATTCGTTTGTGTGGGATGCTGACCAAGCTTCATTTCAGTCCTAGGCACACAAAGGGCACTAAGCATAGAGTGTGAAAACTGAGTTTCCTTGAGAGCTGCTTGGAAGCCTGATGGTGTGTGAAGTTAGTGAGCCAAATGGAGTTGTTCTCCCACAAGAACCACTCGGCTGATCCTTCTTCACTATGCCCTTCACCAACATGCAGTGTTTCCTTGATTGAATTAGCTCTCACACCAATATTTGCGTCTAGAGCCTTTGCATTGAGGGCTATCTGAAAACGGCTGTGGCGCTGAAGTTGCCTGTGAATGTGGAGTTGGTGGCATGTGAAACCCGCATGTGGAGCACTCGTTTGTGTGGGATGCTCTACCAGGTTCATTCCTTGATAATGCACTCAAAGAGCACTAAAACAAGAGTGTGAAAACTGAGTTTCCTTGAGAGCTGCTTGGAAGTCTGATGGTGTGTGAAGTTAGTGAGCCAAATGGAGTTGTTCTCCCACAAGAACCACTTGGCTGATCCTTCTTCAATATGCCCTTCACCAACATGCAGTGTTTCCTTGATTGAATTAGCTCTCACACCAATATTGGCGTCTAGAGCCTTTGCATTGAGGGCTATCTGAAAACGGCTGTGGCGCTGAAGTTGCCTGTGAATGTGGAGTTGGTGGCATGTGAAACCCGCATGTGGAGCAATCGTTTATGTGGGATGCTCTCCAAGCTTCATTTCAGTCCTAGGCACTCATAGGGCACTAAGCATAGAGTTTGAAAACTGAGTTTCCTTGAGAGCTGCTTGGAAGCCTGATGGTGTGTGAAGTTAGTGAGCCAAATGGAGTTGTCCTCCCACAAGAACCACTCGGCTGATCCTTCTTCAATATGCCCTTCACCAACATGCAGTGTTTCCTTGATTGAATTAGCTCTCACACCAATATTTGCGTCTAGAGCCTTTGCATTGAGGGCTATCTGAAAACGGCTGTGGCGCTGAAGTTGCCTGTGAATGTGGAGTTGGTGGCATGTGAAACCCGCATGTGAAACATTCGTTTGTGTGGGATGCTCTACCAGGTTCATTCCTAGATAATGCACTCAAAGGGCACTAAGCATAGAGTGTGAAAACTGAGTTTCCTTGAGAGCTGCTTGGAAGCCTGATGGTGTGTGAAGTTAGTGAGCCAAATGGAGTTGTTCTCCCACAAGAACCACTCGGCTGATCCTTCTTCAATATGCCCTTCACCAACATGCAGTGTTTCCTTGATTGAATTAGCTCTCACACCAATATTTGCGTCTAGAGCCTTTGCATTGAGGGCTATCTGAAAACGGCTGTGGCGCTGAAGTTGCCTGTGAATGTGGAGTTGGTGGCATGTGAAACCTGCATGTGGAGCATTCGTTTGTGTGGGATGCCGATCAAGCTTCATTTCTGTCCTAGGCACACAAAGGGCACTAAGCATAGAGTGTGAAAACTGAGTTTCCTTGAGAGCTGCTTGGAAGCCTGATGGTGTGTGAAGTTAGTGAGCCAATGGAGTTGTTCTCCCACAAGAACTACTCGGCTGATCCTTCTTCAATATGCCCTTCACCAACATGCAGTGTTTCCTTGATTGAATTAGCTCTCACACCAATATTTGCGTCTAGAGCCTTTGCATTGAGGGCTATCTGAAAACGGCTGTGGCGCTGAAGTTGCCTGTGAATGTGGAGTTGGTGGCATGTGAAACCCGCATGTGGAGCATTCGTTTGTGTGGGATGCTCTCCAAGTTTCATTTCAGTCCTAGGCACTCAAAGGGCACTAAGCATAGAGTGTGAAAACTGAGTTTCCTTGAGAGCTGCTTGGAAGCCTGATGGTGTGTGAAGTTAGTGAGCCAAATGGAGTTGTTCTCCCACAAGAACCACTCGGCTGATCCTTCTTCAATATGCCCTTCACCAACATGCAGTGTTTCCTTGATTGAATTAGCTCTCACACCAATATTTGCGTCTAGAGCCTTTGCATTGAGGGCTATCTGAAAACGGCTGTGGCGCTGATGTTGCCTGTGAATGTGGAGTTGGTGGCATGTGAAACCCGCATGTGGAGCATTCGTTTGTGTGGGATGCTCTACCAGGTTCACTCCTAGATAATGCACTCAAAGGGCACTAAGCATAGAGTATGAAAACTGAGTTTCCTTGAGAGCTGCTTGGAAGCCTGATGGTGTGTGACGTTAGTGAGCCAAATGGAGTTGTTCTCCCACAAGAACCACTCGGTTGATCCTTCTTCAATATGCCCTTCACCAACATGCAGTGTTTCCTTGATTGAATTAGCTCTCACACAAATATTTGCATCTAGAACCTTTGCATTGAGGGCTATTTGAAAACGGCTGTGGCGCTGAAGTTGCCTGTGAATGTGGAGTTGGTGGCATGTGAAACCCGCATGTGAAGCATTCGTTTGTGTGGGATGCTCTACCAGGTTCATTCCTAGATAATGCACTCAAAGAGCACTAAGCATAGAGTGTGAAAACTGAGTTTCCTTGAGAGCTGCTTGGAAGCCTGATGGTGTGTGAAGTTAGTGAGCCAAATGGAGTTGTTCTCCCACAAGAACCACTCGGCTGATCCTTCTTCAATATGCCCTTCACCAACATGCAGTGTTTCCTTGATTGAATTAGCTCTCACACCAATATTTGCGTCTAGAGCCTTTGCATTGAGGGCTATCTGAAAACGGCTGTGGTGCTGAAGTTGCCTGTGAATCTGGAGTTGGTGGCATGTGAAACCCGCATGTGGAGCATTCGTTTGTGTGGGATGCTGACCAAGCTTCATTTCAGTCTTAGGCACACAAAGGGCACTAAGCATAGAGTGTGAAAACTGAGTTTCCTTGAGAGCTGCTTGGAAGCCTGATGGTGTGTGAAGTTAATGAGCCAAATGGAGTTGTTCTCCCACAAGATCCACTCGGCTGATCCTTCTTCAATATGCCCTTCATCAACATGCAGTGTTTCCTTGATTGAATTAGCTCTCACACCAATATTGGCGTCTAGAGCCTTTGCATTGAGGGCTATCTGAAAACGGCTGTGGCGCTGAAGTTGCCTGTGAATGTGGAGTTGGTGGCATGTGAAACCCGCATGTGGAGCATTTGTTTGTGTGGGATGCTCTACCAGGTTCATTCCTAGATAATGCACTCAAAGGGCACTAAGCATAGAGTGTGGAAACTGAGTTTCCTTGAGAGCTGCTTGGAAGCCTGATGGTGTGTGAAGTTAGGGAGCCAAATGGAGTTGTTCTCCCACAAGAACCACTCGGCTGATCCTTCTTCAATATGCCCTTCACCAACATGCAGTGTTTCCTTGATTGAATTAGCTCTCACACCAATATTTGCGTCTAGAGCCTTTGCATTGAGGGCTATCTGAAAACGGCTGTGGCACTGAAGTTGCCTGTCAATGTGGAGTTGGTGGCATGTGAAACCCACATGTGGAGCATTCGTTTATGTGGGATGCTCTTCAAGCTTCATTTCAGTCCTAGGCACTCATAGGGCACTAAGCATAGAGTTTGAAAACTGAGTTTCCTTGAGAGCTGCTTGGAAGCCTGATGGTGTGTGAAGTTAGTGAGCCAAATGGAGCTGTTCTCCCACAAGAACCACTCGGCTGATCCTTCTTCAATATGCCCTTCACCAACATGCAGTGTTTCCTTGATTGAATTAGCTCTCACACCAATATTTGAGTCTAGAGCCTTTGCATTGAGGGATATCTGAAAACGGCTGTGGCGCTGAAGTTGCCTGTGAATGTGGAGTTGGTGGCATGTGAAACCCGCATGTGGAGCATTTGTTTGTGTGGGATGCTCTACCAGATTCATTCATAGATAATGCACTCAAAGGGCACTAAGCATAGAGTGTGGAAACTGAGTTTCCTTGAGAGCTGCTTGGAAGCCTGATGGTGTGTGAAGTTAGTGAGCCAAATGGAGTTGTTCTCCCACAAGAACCACTCTGCTGATCCTTCTTCAATATGCCCTTCACCAACATGCAGTGTTTCCTTGATTGAAATAGCTCTCACACCAATATTTGCGTCTAGAGCCTTTGCATTGAGGGCTATCTGAAAACGGCTGTGGCGCTGATGTTGCCTGTGAATGTGGAGTTGGTGGCATGTGAAGCGCGCATGTGGAGCATTCGTTTGTGTGGGATGCTGACCAAGCTTCATTTCTGTCCCAGGCACACAAAGGGCACTAAGCATAGAGTGTGAAAACTGAGTTTCCTTGAGAGCTGCTTGGAAGCCTGATGGTGTGTGAAGTTAGTGAGCCAAATGGAGTTGTTCTCCCACAAGAACTACTCGGCTGATCCTTCTTCAATATGCCCTTCACCAACATGCAGTGTTTCCTTGATTGAATTAGCTCTCACACCAATATTTGCGTCTAGAGCCTTTGCATTGAGGGCTATCTGAAAACGGCTGTGGCGCTGAAGTTGCCTGTGAATGTGGAGTTGGTGGCATGTGAAACCCGCATGTGGAGCATTCGTTTGTGTTATGCTCTACCAGGTTCATTCCTAGATAATGCACTCAAAGGGCACTAAGCATAGAGTGTGAAAACTGAGTTTCCTTGAGAGCTGCTTGGAAGCCTGATGGTGTGTGAAGTTAGTGAGCCAAATGGAGTTGTTCTCCCACAAGAACCACTCGGCTGATCCTTCTTCAATATGCCCTTCACCAACATGCAGTGTTTCCTTGATTGAATTAGCTCTCACACCAATATTTGCGTCTAGAGCCTTTGCATTGAGGGCTATCTGAAAACGGCTGTGGCGCTGAAGTTGCCTGTGAATGTGGAGTTGGTGGCATGTGAAACCCGCATGTGGAGCATTCGTTTACGTGGGATGCTCTCCAAGCTTCATTTCAGTCCTAGCCACTCATAGGGCACTAAGCATAGAGTTTGAAAACTGAGTTTCCTTGAGAGCTGCTTGGAAGCCTGATGGTGTGTGAAGTTAGTGAGCCAAATGGAGTTGTTCTCCCACAAGAACCACTTGGCTGATCCTTCTTCAATATGCCCTTCACCAACATGCAGTGTTTCCTTGATTGAATTAGCTCTCACACCAATATTTGCGTCTAGAGCCTTTGCATTGAGGGCTATCTGAAAACGGCTGTGGCGCTGAAGTTGCCTGTGAATGTGGAGTTGGTGGCTTGTGAAACCCGCATGTGAAGCATTCGTTTGTGTGGGATGCTCTACCAGGTTCATTCCTAGATAATGCACTCAAAGGGCACTAAGCATAGAGTGTGAAAACTGAGTTTCCTTGAGAGCTGCTTGGAAGCCTGATGTTGTGTGAAGTTAGTGAGCCAAATGGAGTTGTTCTCCCACAAGAACCACTCTGCTGATCCTTCTTCAATATGCCCTTCACCAACATGCAGTGTTTCCTTGATTGAATTAGCTCTCACACCAATATTTGCGTCTAGAGCCTTTGCATTGAGGGCTATCTGAAAACGGCTGTGGCGCTGATGTTGCCTGTGAATGTGGAGTTGGTGGCATGTGAAACGCGCATGTGGAGCATTCGTTTGTGTGGGATGCTGACCAAGCTTCATTTCTGTCCCAGGCACACAAAGGGCACTAAGCATAGAGTGTGAAAACTGAGTTTCCTTGAGAGCTGCTTGGAAGCCTGATGGTGTGTGAAGTTAGTGAGCCAAATGGAGTTGTTCTCCCACAAGAACCACTCGGCTGATCCTTCTTCAATATGCCCTTCACCAACATGCAGTGTTTCCTTGATTGAATTAGCTCTCACACCAATATTTGCGTCTAGAGCCTTTGCATTGAGGGCTATCTGAAAACGGCTGTGGCGCTGAAGTTGCCTGTGAATGTGGAGTTGGTGGCATGTGAAACCCGCATGTGGAGCATTCGTTTGTGTTATGCTCTACCAGGTTCATTCCTAGATAATGCACTCAAAGGGCACTAAGCATAGAGTGTGAAAACTGAGTTTCCTTGAGAGCTGCTTGGAAACCTGATGGTGTGTGAAGTTAGTGAGCCAAATGGAGTTGTTCTCCCACAAGAACCACTCGGCTGATCCTTCTTCAATATGCCCTTCACCAACATGCAGTGTTTCCTTGATTGAATTAGCTCTCACACCAATATTTGCGTCTAGAGCCTTTGCATTGAGGGCTATCTGAAAACGGCTGTGGCGCTGAAGTTGCCTGTGAATGTGGAGTTGGTGGCATGTGAAACCCGCAAGTGGAGCATTCGTACCTGTGGGATGCTCTACCATGTTCATTCCTAGATAATGCACTCAAAGGGCACTAAGCATAGAGTGTGAAAACTGAGTTTCCTTGAGAGCTGCTTGGAAGCCTGATGGTGTGTGAAGTTAGTGAGCCAAATGGAGTTGTTCTCCCACAAGAACTACTCGGCTGATCCTTCTTCAATATGCCCTTCACCAACATGCAGTGTTTCCTTGATTGAATTAGCTCTCACACCAATATTTGCGTCTAGAGCCTTTGCATTGAGGGCTATCTGAAAACGGCTGTGGCGCTGAAGTTGCCTGTGAATGTGGAGTTGGTGGCATGTGAAACCCGCAAGTGGAGCATTCGTACCTGTGGGATGCTCTACCATGTTCATTCCGAGATAATGCACTCAAAGGGCACTAAGCATAGAGTTTGAAAACTGAGTTTCCTTGAGAGCTGCTTGGAAGCCTGATGGTGTGTGAAGTTAGTGAGCCAAATGGAGTTGTTCTCCCACAAGAACCACTCGGCTGATCCTTCTTCAATATGCCCTTCACCAACATGCAGTGTTTCCTTGATTGAATTAGCTCTCACACCAATATTTGCGTCTAGACCCTTTGCATTGAGGGCTATCTGAAAACGGCTGTGGCGCTGAAGTTGCCTGTGAATGTGGAGTTGGTGGCATGTGAAACCCGCATGTGGAGCATTCGTTTACGTGGGATGCTCTCCAAGCTTCATTTCAGTCCTAGCCACTCATAGGGCACTAAGCATAGAGTTTGAAAACTGAGTTTCCTTGAGAGCTGCTTGGAAGCCTGATGGTGTGTGAAGTTAGTGAGCCAAATGGAGTTGTTCTCCCACAAGAACCACTTGGCTGATCCTTCTTCAATATGCCCTTCACCAACATGCAGTGTTTCCTTGATTGAATTAGCTCTCACACCAATATTTGCGTCTAGAGCCTTTGCATTGAGGGCTATCTGAAAACGGCTGTGGCGCTGAAGTTGCCTGTGAATGTGGAGCTGGTGGCATGTGAAACCCGCATGTGGAGCATTCGTTTGTGTGGGATGCTCTACCAGGTTCATTCCTAGATAATGCACTCAAAGGGCACTAAGCATAGAGTGTGAAAACTGAGTTTCCTTGAGAGCTGCTTGGAAGCCTGATGGTGTGTGAAGTTAGTGAGCCAAATGGAGTTGTTCTCCCACAAGAACCACTCGGCTGATCCTTCTTCAATATGCCCTTCACCAACATGCAGTGTTTCCTTGATTGAATTAGCTCTCACACCAATATTTGCGTCTAGAGCCTTTGCATTGAGGGCTATCTGCAAACGGCTGTGGCGCTGATGTTGCCTGTGAATGTGGAGTTGGTGGCATGTGAAACCCGCATGTGGAGCATTCGTTTGTGTGGGATGCTGACCAAGCTTCATTTCTGTCCCAGGCACACAAAGGGCACTAAGCATAGAGTGTGAAAACTGAGTTTCCTTGAGAGCTGCTTGGAAGCCTGATGGTGTGTGAAGTTAGTGAGCCAAATGGAGTTGTTCTCCCACAAGAACCACTTGGCTGATCCTTCTTCAATATGCCCTTCACCAACATGCAGTGTTTCCTTGATTGAATTAGCTCTCACACCAATATTTGCGTCTAGAGCCTTTACATTGAGGGCTATCTGAAAATGGCTGTGGCGCTGAAGTTGCCTGTGAATGTGGAGTTGGTGGCATGTGAAACCCGCATGTGAAGCATTCGTTTGTGTGGGATGCTCTACCAGGTTCATTCCTAGATAATGCACCTAAAGGGCACTAAGCATAGAGTGTGAAAACTGAGTTTCCTTGAGAGCTGCTTGGAAGCCTGATGGTGTGTGAAGTTAGTGAGCCAAATGGAGTTGTTCTCCCACAAGAACCACTCGGCTGATCCTTCTTCAATATGCCCTTCACCAACATGCAGTGTTTCCTTGATTGAATTAGCTCTCACACCAATATTTGCGTCTAGAGCCTTTGCATTGAGGGCTATCTGCAAACGGCTGTGGCGCTGATGTTGCCTGTGAATGTGGAGTTGGTGGCATGTGAAACCCGCATGTGGAGCATTCGTTTGTGTGGGATGCTGACCAAGCTTCATTTCTGTCCCAGGCACACAAAGGGCACTAAGCATAGAGTGTGAAAACTGAGTTTCCTTGAGAGCTGCTTGGAAGCCTGATGGTGTGTGAAGTTAGTGAGCCAAATGGAGTTGTTCTCCCACAAGAACTACTCGGCTGATCCTTCTTCAATATGCCCTTCACCAACATGCAGTGTTTCCTTGATTGAATTAGCTCTCACACCAATATTTGCGTCTAGAGCCTTTGCATTGAGGGCTATCTGAAAACGGCTGTGGCGCTGAAGTTGCCTGTGAATGTGGAGTTGGTGGCATGTGAAACCCGCATGTGGAGCATTCGTTTATGTGGGATGCTCTCCAAGCTTCAATTCAGTCCTAGGCACTCATAGGGCACTAAGCATAGAGTTTGAAAACTGAGTTTCCTTGAGAGCTGCTTGGAAGTCTGATGGTGTGTGAAGTTAGTGAGCCAAATGGAGTTGTTCTCCCACAAGAACCACTTGGCTGATCCTTCTTCAATATGCCCTTCACCAACATGCAGTGTTTCCTTGATTGAATTAGCTCTCACACCAATATTTGCGTCTAGAGCCTTTGCATTGAGGGCTATCTGAAAACGGCTGTGGTGCTGAAGTTGCCTGTGAATGTGGAGTTGGTGGCATGTGAAACCCGCATGTGAAGCATTCGTTTGTGTGGGATGCTCTACCAGGTTCATTCCTAGATAATGCACTCAAAGGGCACTAAGCATAGAGTGTGAAAACTGAGTTTCCTTGAGAGCTTCTTGGAAGCCTGATGGTGTGTGAAGTTAGTGAGCCAAATGGAGTTGTTCTCCCACAAGAACCACTCGGCTGATCCTTCTTCAATATGCCCTTCACCAACATGCAGTGTTTCCTTGATTGAATTAGCTCTCACACCAATATTTGCGTCTAGAGCCTTTGCATTGAGGGCTATCTGCAAACGGCTGTGGCGCTGAAGTTGCCTGTGAATGTGGAGTTGGTGGCATGTGAAACCCGCATGTGGAGCATTGGTTTGTGTTTGATGCTCTACCAGGTTCATTCCTAGATAATGCACTCAAAGGGCACTAAACATAGAGTGTGAAAACTGAGTTTCCTTGAGAGCTGCTTGGAAGCCTGATGGTGTGTGAAGTTAGTGAGCCAAATGGAGTTGTTCTCCCACAAGAACCACTCGGCTGATCCTTCTTCAATATGCCCTTCACCAGCATGCAGTGTTTCCTTGATTGAATTAGCTCTCACACCAATATTTGCATCTAGAGCCTTTGCATTGAGGGCTATCTGAAAACGGCTGTGGCGCTGATGTTGCCTGTGAATGTGGAGTTGGTGGAATGTGAAACCCGCATGTGGAGCATTAGTTTGTGTGGGATGCTGACCAAGGTTCATTTCTGTCCCAGGCACACAAAGGGCACTAAGCATAGAGTGTGAAAACTGAGTTTCCTTGAGAGCTGCTTGGAAGCCTGATGGTGTGTGAAGTTAGTGAGCCAAATGGAGTTGTTCTCCCACAAGAACCACTCGGCTGATCCTTCTTCAATATGCCCTTCACCAACATGCAGTGTTTCCTTGATTGAATTAGCTCTCACACCAATATTTGCGTCTAGAGCCTTTGCATTGAGGGCTATCTGAAAACGGCTGTGGCGCTGAAGTTGCCTGTGAATGTGGAGTTGGTGGCATCTGAAACCCGCATGTGGAGCATTCGTTTGTGTTACGCTCTACCAGGTTCATTCCTAGATAATGCACTCAAAGGGCACTAAGCATAGAGTGTGAAAACTGAGTTTCCTTGAGAGCTGCTTGGAAGCCTGATGGTGTGTGAAGTTAGTGAGCCAAATGGAGTTGTTCTCCCACAAGAACTATTCGGCTGATCCTTCTTCAATATGCCCTTCACCAACATGCAATGTTTCCTTGATTGAATTAGCTCTCACACCAATATTTGCGTCTAGAGCCTTTGCATTGAGGGCTATCTGAAAACGGCTGTGGCGCTGAAGTTGCCTGTGAATGTGGAGTTGGTGGCATGTGAAACCCGCATGTGGAGCATTCGTTTGTGTGGGATGCTCTCCAAGCTTCATTTCAGTCCTAGGCACTCATAGGGCACTAAGCATAGAGTTTGAAAACTGAGTTTCCTTGAGAGCTGCTTGGAAGCCTGATGGTGTGTGAAGTTAGTGAGCCAAATGGAGTTGTTCTCCCACAAGAACCACTCGGCTGATCCTTCTTCAATATGCCCTTCACCAACATGCAGTGTTTCCTTGATTGAATTAGCTCTCACACCAATATTTGCGTCTAGAGCCTTTGCATTGAGGGCTATCTGAAAACGGCTGTGGCGCTGAAGTTGCCTGTGAATGTGGAGTTGGTGGCATGTGAAACCCGCATGTGGAGCATTCGTTTGTGTGGGATGCTCTACCAGGTTCATTCCTAGATAATGCACTCAAAGGGCACTAAGCATAGAGTGTGAAAACTGAGTTTCCTTGAGAGCTGCTTGGAAGCCTGAAGGTGTGTGAAGTTAGTGAGCCAAATGGAGTTGTTCTCCCACAAGAACCACTCGGCTGATCCTTCTTCAATATGCCCTTCACCAACATGCAGTGTTTCCTTGATTGAATTAGCTCTCACACCAATATTTGCGTCTAGAGCCTTTGCATTGAGGGCTATCTGAAAACGGCTGTGGCGCTGAAGTTGCCTGTGAATGTGGAGTTGGTGGCATGTGAAACCCGCATGTGGAGCATTCGTTTGTGTGGGATGCTCTACCAGGTTATTTCAGTCCTAGCCATACAAAGGGCACTAAACATAGAGTTTGAAAACTGAGTTTCCTTGAGAGCTGCTTGGAAGTCTGATGGTGTGTGACGTTAGTGAGCCAAATGGAGTTGTTCTCCCACAAGAACCACTCGGCTGATCCTTCTTCAATATGCCCTTCACCAACATGCAGTGTTTCCTTGATTGAATTAGCTCTCACACCAATATTTGCGTCTAGAGCCTTTGCATTGAGGGCTATCTGAAAACGGCTGTGGCGCTGAAGTTGCCTGTGAATGTGGAGTTGGTGGCATGTGAAACCCGCATGTGGAGCATTCGTTTGTGTGGGATGCTCTACCAGGTTCATTCCTAGATAATGCACTCAAAGGGCACTAAGCATAGAGTGTGAAAACTGAGTTTCCTTGAGAGCTGCTTGGAAGCCTGATGGTGTGTGAAGTTAGTGAGCCAAATGGAGTTGTTCTCCCACAAGAACCACTCGGCTGATCCTTCTTCAATATGCCCTTCACCAACATGCAGTGTTTCCTTGATTGAATTAGCTCTCACACCAATATTTGCGTCTAGAGCCTTTGCATTGAGGGCTATCTGAAAACGGCTGTGGCGCTGAAGTTGCCTGTGAATGTGGAGTTGGTGGCATGTGAAACCCGCATGTGAAGCATTCGTTTGTGTTTGATGCTCTACCAGGTTCATTCCTAGATAATGCACTCAAAGGGCACTAAGCATAGAGTGTGAAAACTGAGTTTCCTTGAGAGCTGCTTGGAAGCCTGATGGTGTGTGAAGTTAGTGAGCCAAATGGAGTTGTTCTCCCACAAGAACCACTCGGCTGATCCTTCTTCAATATGCCCTTCACCAACATGCAGTGTTTCCTTGATTGAATTAGCTCTCACACCAATATTTGCGTCTAGAGCCTTTGCATTGAGGGCTATCTGAAAACGGCTGTGGCGCTGAAGTTGCCTGTGAATGTGGAGTTGGTGGCATGTGAAACCCGCATGTGGAGCATTCGTTTGTGTGGGATGGTCTACCAGGTTCATTCCTAGATAATGCACTCAAAGGGCACTAAGCATAGAGTGTGAAAACTGAGTTTCCTTGAGAGCTGCTTGGAAGCCTGATGGTGTGTGAAGTTAGTGAGCCAAATGGAGTTGTTCTCCCACAAGAACCACTCGGCTGATCCTTCTTCAATATGCCCTTCAGCAACATGCATTGTTTCCTTGATTGAATTAGCTCTCACACCAATATTTGCGTCTAGAGCCTTTGCATTGAGGGCTATCTGAAAACGGCTGTGGCGCTGAAGTTGCCTGTGAATGTGGAGTTGGTGGCATGTGAAACCCGCATGTGGAGCATTCTTTTGTGTGGGATGCTCTACCAGGTTCATTCCTAGATAATGCACTCAAAGGGCACTAAGCATAGAGTGTGAAAACTGAGTTTCCTTGAGAGCTGCTTGGAAGCCTGATGGTGTGTGAAGTTAGTGAGCCAAATGGAGTTGTTCTCCCACAAGAACCACTCGGCTGATCCTTCTTCAATATGCCCTTCACCAACATGCAGTGTTTCCTTGATTGAATTAGCTCTCACACCAATATTTGCATCTAGAGCCTTTGCATTGAGGGCTATCTGAAAACGGCTGTGGCGCTGAAGTTCCTGTGAATGTGGAGTTGGTGGCATGTGAAACCCGCATGTGGAGCATTCGTTTGTGTGGGATGCTGACCAAGCTTCATTTCAGTCCTAGGCACACAAAGGGCACTAAGCATAGAGTGTGAAAACTGAGTTTCCTTGAGAGCTGCTTGGAAGCCTGATGGTGTGTGAAGTTAGTGAGCCAAATGGAGTTGTTCTCCCACAAGAACTACTCGGCTGATCCTTCTTCAATATGCCCTTCACCAACATGCAGTGTTTCCTTGATTGAATTAGCTCTCACACCAATATTTGCGTCTAGAGCCTTTGCATTGAGGGCTATCTGAAAACGGCTGTGGCGCTGAAGTTGCCTGTCAATGTGGAGTTGGTGGCATGTGAAACCCGCATGTGGAGCATTCGTTTGTGTGGGATGCTCTACCAGGTTCATTCCTAGATAATGCACTCAAAGGGCACTAAACATAGAGTGTGAAAACTGAGTTTCCTTGAGAGCTGCTTGGAAGCCTGATGGTGTGTGAAGTTAGTGAGCCAAATGGAGTTGTTCTCCCACAAGAACCACTCGGCTGATCCTTCTTCAATATGCCCTTCACCAGCATGCAGTGTTTCCTTGATTGAATTAGCTCTCACACCAATATTTGCGTCTAGAGCCTTTGCATTGAGGGCTATCTGAAAACGGCTGTGGCGCTGAAGTTCCTGTGAATGTGGAGTTGGTGGCATGTGAAACCCGCATGTGGAGCATTCGTTTGTGTGGGATGCTGACCAAGCTTCATTTCTGTCCTAGGCACACAACGGGCACTAAGCATAGAGTGTGAAAACTGAGTTTCCTTGAGAGCTGCTTGGAAGCCTGATGGTGTGTGAAGTTAGTGAGCCAAATGGAGTTGTTCTCACACAAGAACTACTCGGCTGATCCTTCTTCAATATGCCCTTCACCAACATGCAGTGTTTCCTTGATTGAATTAGCTCTCACACCAATATTTGCGTCTAGAGCCTTTGCATTGAGGGCTATCTGAAAACGACTGTGGCGCTGAAGTTGCCTGAGAATGTGGAGTTGGTGGCATGTGAAACCCGCATGTGGAGCATTCGTTTGTGTGGGATGTTGACCAAGCTTCATTTCAGTCCTAGGCACACATAGAGCACTAAGCATAGAGTGTGAAAACTGAGTTTCCTTGAGAGCTGCTTGGAAGCCTGATGGTGTGTGAAGTTAGGGAGCCAAATGGAGTTGTTCTCCCACAAGAACCACTCGGCTGATCCTTCTTCAATATGCCCTTCACCAACATGCAGTGTTTCCTTGATTGAATTAGCTCTCACACCAATATTTGCGTCTAGAGCCTTTGCATTGAGGGCTATCTGAAAACGGCTGTGGCGCTGAAGTTGCCTGTGAATGTGGAGTTGGTGGCATGTGAAACCCGCATGTGGAGCATTCGTTTGTGTGGGATGCTCTACCAGGTTCATTCCTAGATAATGCACTCAAAGGGCACTAAGCATAGAGTGTGAAAACTGAGTTTCCTTGAGAGCTGCTTGGAAGCCTGATGGTGTGTGAAGTTAGTGAGCCAAATGGAGTTGTTCTCCCACAAGAACCACTCGGCTGATCCTTCTTCAATATGCCCTTCACCAGCATGCAGTGTTTCCTTGATTGAATTAGCTCTCACACCAATATTTGCGTCTAGAGCCTTTGCATTGAGGGCTATCTGAAAACGACTGTGGCGCTGAAGTTCCTGTGAATCTGGAGTTGGTGGCATGTGAAACCCGCATGTGGAGCATTCGTTTGTGTGGGATGCTGACCAAGCTTCATTTCAGTCCTTGCCACACAAAGGGCACTAAACATAGAGTGTGAAAACTGAGTTTCCTTGAGAGCTGCTTGGAAGCCTGATGGTGTGTGAAGTTAGTGAGCCAAATGGAGTTGTTCTCCCACAAGAACTACTCGGCTGATCCTTCTTCAATATGCCCTTCACCAACATGCAGTGTTTCCTTGATTGAATTAGCTCTCACACCAATATTTGCGTCTAGAGCCTTTGCATTGAGGGCTATCTGAAAACGGCTGTGGCGCTGAAGTTGCCTGTGAATGTGGAGTTGGTGGCATGTGAAACCCGCATGTGGAGCATTCGTTTGTGTGGGATGTTGACCAAGCTTCATTTCAGTCCTAGGCACACATAGAGCACTAAGCATAGAGTGTGAAAACTGAGTTTCCTTGAGAGCTGCTTGGAAGCCTGATGGTGTGTGAAGTTAGTGAGCCAAATGGAGTTGTTCTCCCACAAGAACCACTCGGCTGATCCTTCTTCAATATGCCCTTCACCAACATGCAGTGTTTCCTTGATTGAATTAGCTCTCACACCAATATTTGCGTCTAGAGCCTTTGCATTGAGGGCTATCTGAAAACGGCTGTGGCGCAGAAGTTGCCTGAGACTGTGGAGTTGGTGGCATGTGAAACCCGCATGTGGAGCATTCGTTTGTGTGGGATGTTGACCAAGCTTCATTTCAGTCCTAGGCACACATAGAGCACTAAGCATAGAGTGTGAAAACTGAGTTTCCTTGAGAGCTGCTTGGAAGCCTGATGGTGTGTGAAGTTAGTGAGCCAAATGGAGTTGTTCTCCCACAAGAACCACTCGGCTGATCCTTCTTCAATATGCCCTTCACCAACATGCAGTGTTTCCTTGATTGAATTAGCTCTCACACCAATATTTGCGTCTAGAGCCTTTGCATTGAGGGCTATCTGAAAACGGCTGTGGCGCTGAAGTTGCCTGTGAATGTGGAGTTGGTGGCATGTGAAACCCGCATGTGGAGCATTCGTTTCTGTGGGATGCTCTACCAGGTTCATTCCTAGATAATGCACTCAAAGGGCACTAAGCATAGAGTGTGAAAACTGAGTTTCCTTGAGAGCTGCTTGGAAGCCTGATGGTGTGTGAAGTTAGTGAGCCAAATGGAGTTGTTCTCCCACAAGAACCACTTGGCTGATCCTTCTTCAATATGCCCTTCACCAACATGCAGTGTTTCCTTGATTGAATTAGCTCTCACACCAATATTTGCGTCTAGAGCCTTTGCATTGAGGGCTATCTGAAAACGGCTGTGGCGCTGAAGTTGCCTGTGAATGTGGAGTTGGTGGCATGTGAAACCCGCATGTGGAGCATTCGTTTGTGTGGGATGCTCTACCAGGTTCATTCCTAGATAATGCACTCAAAGGGCACTAAACATAGAGTGTGAAAACTGAGTTTCCTTGAGAGCTGCTTGGAAGCCTGATGGTGTGTGAAGTTAGTGAGCCAAATGGAGTTGTTCTCCCACAAGAACCACTCGGCTGATCCTTCTTCAATATGCCCTTCACCAACATGCAGTGCTTCCTTGATTGAAATAGCTCTCACACCAATATTTGCGTCTAGGACCTTTGCATTGAGGGCTATCTGAAAACGGCTGTGGCGCTGAAGTTGGCTGTGAATGTGGAGTTGGTGGCATGTGAAACCCGCATGTGGAGCATTCGTTTGTGTGGGATGTTGACCAGGTTCATTCCTAGATAATGCACTCAAAGGGCACTAAGCATAGAGTGTGAAAACTGAGTTTCCTTGAGAGCTGCTTGGAAGCCTGATGGTGTGTGAAGTTAGTGAGCCAAATGGAGTTGTTCTCCCACAAGAACCACTCGGCTGATCCTTCTTCAATATGCCCTTCACCAGCATGCAGTGTTTCCTTGATTGAATTAGCTCTCACACCAATATTTGCGTCTAGAGCCTTTGCATTGAGGGCTATCTGAAAACGGCTGTGGCGCTGAAGTTGCCTGTGAATGTGGAGTTGGTGGCATGTGAAACCCGCATGTGGAGCATTCGTTTGTGTGGGATGCTCTACCAGGTTCATTCCTAGATAATGCACTCAAAGGGCACTAAGCATAGAGTGTGAAAACTGAGTTTCCTTGAGAGCTGCTTGGAAGCCTGATGGTGTGTGAAGTTAGGGAGCCAAATGGAGTTGTTCTCCCACAAGAACCACTCGGCTGATCCTTCTTCAATATGCCCTTCACCAACATGCAGTGTTTCCTTGATTGAATTAGCTCTCACACCAATATTTGCGTCTAGAGCCTTTGCATTGAGGGCTATCTGAAAACGGCTGTGGCGCTGAAGTTGCCTGTGAATGTGGAGTTGGTGGCATGTGAAACCCGCATGTGGAGCATTCGTTTGTGTGGGATGCTCTACCAGGTTCATTCCTAGATAATGCACTCAAAGGGCACTAAGCATAGAGTGTGAAAACTGAGTTTCCTTGAGAGCTGCTTGGAAGCCTGATGGTGTGTGATGTTAGTGAGCCAAATGGAGTTGTTCTCCCACAAGAACCACTCGGCTGATCCTTCTTCAATATGCCCTTCACCAACATGCAGTGTTTCCTTGATTGAATTAGCTCTCACACCAATATTTGCGTCTAGAGCCTTTGCATTGAGGGTTATCTGAAAACGGCTGTGGCGCTGAAGTTGCCTGTGAATGTGGAGTAGGTGGCATGTGAAACCCGCATGTGGAGCATTCGTTTGTGTGGGATGTTGACCAAGCTTCATTTCAGTCCTAGGCACACATAGAGCACTAAGCATAGAGTGTGAAAACTGAGTTTCCTTGAGAGCTGCTTGGAAGCCTGATGGTGTGTGAAGTTAGTGAGCCAAATGGAGTTGTTCTCCCACAAGAACCACTCGGCTGATTCTTCTTCAATATGCCCTTCACCAACATGCAGTGTTTCCTTGATTGAATTAGCTCTCACACCAATATTTGCGTCTAGGACCTTTGCATTGAGGGCTATCTGAAAACGGCTGTGGCGCTGAAGTTGCCTGTGAATGTGGAGTTGGTGGCATGTGAAACCCGCATGTGGAGCATTCGTTTGTGTGGGATGCTCTACCAGGTTCATTCCTAGATAATGCACTCAAAGGGCACTAAACATAGAGTGTGAAAACTGAGTTTCCTTGAGAGCTGCTTGGAAGCCTGATGGTGTGTGAAGTTAGGGAGCCAAATGGAGTTGTTCTCCCACAAGAACCACTCGGCTGATCCTTCTTCAATATGCCCTTCACCAACATGCAGTGTTTCCTTGATTGAATTAGCTCTCACACCAATATTTGCGTCTAGAGCCTTTGCATTGAGGGCTATCTGAAAACGGCTGTGGCGCTGAAGTTGCCTGTGAATGTGGAGTTGGTGGCATGTGAAACCCGCATGTGGAGCATTCGTTTGTGTGAGATGTTGACCAGGTTCATTCCTAGATAATGCACTCAAAGGGCACTAAGCATAGAGTGTGAAAACTGAGTTTCCTTGAGAGCTGCTTGGAAGCCTGATGGTGTGTGAAGTTAGTGAGCCAAATGGAGTTGTTCTCCCACAAGAACCACTCGGCTGATCCTTCTTCAATATGCCCTTCACCAGCATGCAGTGTTTCCTTGATTGAATTAGCTCTCACACCAATATTTGCGTCTAGAGCCTTTGCATTGAGGGCTATCTGAAAACGGCTGTGGCGCTGAAGTTGCCTGTGAATGTGGAGTTGGTGGCATGTGAAACCCGCATGTGGAGCATTCGTTTGTGTGGGATGCTCTACCAGGTTCATTCCTAGATAATGCACTCAAAGGGCACTAAGCATAGAGTGTGAAAACTGAGTTTCCTTGAGAGCTGCTTGGAAGCCTGATGGTGTGTGAAGTTAGTGAGCCAAATGGAGTTGTTCTCCCACAAGAACCACTCGGCTGATTCTTCTTCAATATGCCCTTCCCCAACATGCAGTGTTTCCTTGATTGAATTAGCTCTCACACCAATATTTGCGTCTAGAACCTTTGCATTGAGGGCTATCTGAAAACGGCTGTGGCGCTGAAGTTGCCTGTGAATGTGGAGTTGGTGGCATGTGAAACCCGCATGTGGAGCATTCGTTTGTGTGGGATGCTCTACCAGGTTCATTCCTAGATAATGCACTCAAAGGGCACTAAACATAGAGTGTGAAAACTGAGTTTCCTTGAGAGCTGCTTGGAAGCCTGATGGTGTGTGAAGTTAGGGAGCCAAATGGAGTTGTTCTCCCACAAGAACCACTCGGCTGATCCTTCTTCAATATGCCCTTCACCAACATGCAGTGTTTCCTTGATTGAATTAGCTCTCACACCAATATTTGCGTCTAGAGCCTTTGCATTGAGGGCTATCTGAAAACGGCTGTGGCGCTGAAGTTGCCTGTGAATGTGGAGTTGGTGGCATGTGAAACCCGCATGTGGAGCATTCGTTTGTGTGGGATGCTGACCAAGCTTCATTTCAGTCCTAGGCACACAAAGGGCACTAAGCATAGAGTGTGAAAACTGAGTTTCCTTGAGAGCTGCTTGGAAGCCTGATGGTGTGTGAAGTTAGTGAGCCAAATGGAGTTGTTCTCCCACAAGAACCACTCGGCTGACCCTTCTTCAATATGCCCTTCACCAACATGCAGTGTTTCCTTGATTGAATTAGCTCTCACACCAATATTTGCGTCTAGAGCCTTTGCATTGAGGGCTATCTGAAAACGGCTGTGGCGCTGAAGTTGCCTGTGAATGTGGAGTTGGTGGCATGTGAAACCCGCATGTGGAGCATTCGTTTGTGTGGGATGCTGACCAAGCTTCATTTCAGTCCTAGGCACACAAAGGGCACTAAGCATAGAGTGTGAAAACTGAGTTTCCTTGAGAGCTGCTTGGAAGCCTGATGGTGTGTGAAGTTAGGGAGCCAAATGGAGTTGTTCTCCCACAAGAACCACTCGGCTGATCCTTCTTCAATATGCCCTTCACCAACATGCAGTGTTTCCTTGATTGAATTAGCTCTCACACCAATATTTGCGTCTAGAGCCTTTGCATTGAGGGCTATCTGAAAACGGCTGTGGCGCTGAAGTTGCCTGAGAATGTGGAGTTGGTGGCATGTGAAACCCGCATGTGGAGCATTCGTTTGTGTGGGATGTTGACCAAGCTTCATTTCAGTCCTAGGCACACATAGAGCACTAAGCATAGAGTGTGAAAACTGAGTTTCCTTGAAAGCTGCTTGGAAGCCTGATGGTGTGTGAAGTTAGTGAGCCAAATGGAGTTGTTCTCCCACAAGAACCACTCGGCTGATCCTTCTTCAATATGCCCTTCACCAACATGCAGTGCTTCCTTGATTGAAATAGCTCTCACACCAATATTTGCGTCTAGAGCCTTTGCATTGAGGGCTATCTGAAAACGGCTGTGGCGCTGAAGTTGCCTGTGAATGTGGAGTTGGTGGCATGTGAAACCCACATGTGGAGCATTCGTTTGTGTATGATGCTGACCAAGCTTCATTTCTGTCCCAAGCACACAAAGGGCACTAAGCATAGAGTGTGAAAACTGAGTTTCCTTGAGAGCTGCTTGGAAGCCTGATGGTGTGTGAAGTTAGTGAGCCAAATGGAGTTGTTCTCCCACAAGAACCACTCGGCTGATCCTTCTTCAATATGCCCTTGACCAACATGCAGTGCTTCCTTGATTGAAATAGCTCTCACACCAATATTTGCGTCTAGAGCCTTTGCATTGAGGGCTATCTGAAAACGGCTGTGGCGCTGAAGTTGCCTGTGAATGTGGAGTTGGTGGCATGTGAAACCCGCATGTGGAGCATTCGTTTGTGTGGGATGCTCTACCAGGTTCATTCCTAGATAATGCACTCAAAGGGCACTAAGCATAGAGTGTGAAAACTGAGTTTCCTTGAGAGCTGCTTGGAAGCCTGATGGTGTGTGAAGTTAGTGAGCCAAATGGAGTTGTTCTCCCACAAGAACCACTCGACTGATCCTTCTTCAATATGCCCTTCACCAACATGCAGTGTTTCCTTGATTGAATTAGCTCTCACACCAATATTTGCGTCTAGAGCCTTTGCATTGAGGGCTATCTGAAAACGGCTGTGGCGCTGAAGTTGCCTGTGAATGTGGAGTTGGTGGCATGTGAAACCCGCATGTGGAGCATTCGTTTGTGTGGGATGCTCTACCAGGTTCATTCCTAGATAATGCACTCAAAGGGCACTAAGCATAGAGTGTGAAAACTGAGTTTCCTTGAGAGCTGCTTGGAAGCCTGATGGTGTGTGAAGTTAGTGAGCCAAATGGAGTTGTTCTCCCACAAGAACCACTCGGCTGATCCTTCTTCAATATGCCCTTCACCAACATGCAGTGTTTCCTTGATTGAATTAGCTCTCACACCAATATTTGCGTCTAGAGCCTTTGCATTGAGGGCTATCTGAAAACGGCTGTGGCGCTGAAGTTGCCTGTGAATGTGGAGTTGGTGGCATGTGAAACCCGCATGTGGAGCATTCGTTTGTGTGGGATGCTCTACCAGGTTCATTCCTAGATAATGCACTCAAAGGGCACTAAACATAGAGTGTGAAAACTGAGTTTCCTTGAGAGCTGCTTGGAAGCCTGATGGTGTGTGAAGTTAGTGAGCCAAATGGAGTTGTTCTCCCACAAGAACCACTCGGTTGATCCTTCTTCAATATGCCCTTCACCAACATGCAGTGCTTCCTTGATTGAAATAGCTCTCACACCAATATTTGCGTCTAGAGCCTTTGCATTGAGGGCTATCTGAAAACGACTGTGGCGCTGAAGTTGCCTGTGAATGTGGAGTTGGTGGCATGTGAAACCCGCATGTGGAGCATTCGTTTGTGTGGGATGCTCTACCAGGTTCATTCCTAGATAATGCACTCTAAGGGCACTAAGCATAGAGTGTGAAAACTGAGTTTCCTTGAGAGCTGCTTGGAAGCCTGATGGTGTGTGAAGTTAGTGAGCCAAATGGAGTTGTTCTCCCACAAGAACCACTCGGCTGATCCTTCTTCAATATGCCCTTCACCAACATGCAGTGTTTCCTTGATTGAATTAGCTCTCACACCAATATTTGCGTCTAGAGCCTTTGCATTGAGGGCTATCTGAAAACGGCTGTGGCGCTGAAGTTGCCTGTGAATGTGGAGTTGGTGGCATGTGAAACCCGCATGTGGAGCATTCGTTTGTGTGGGATGCTCTACCAGGTTCATTCCTAGATAATGCACTCAAAGGGCACTAAGCATAGAGTGTGAAAACTGAGTTTCCTTGAGAGCTGCTTGGAAGCCTGATGGTGTGTGAAGTTAGTGAGCCAAATGGAGTTGTTCTCCCACAAGAACCACTCGGCTGATCCTTCTTCAATATGCCCTTCACCAACATGCAGTGTTTCCTTGATTGAATTAGCTCTCACACCAATATTTGCGTCTAGAGCCTTTGCATTGAGGGCTATCTGAAAACGGCTGTGGCGCTGAAGTTGCCTGTGAATGTGGAGTTGGTGGCATGTGAAACCCGCATGTGGAGCATTCGTTTGTGTGGGATGTTGACCAAGCTTCATTTCAGTCCTAGGCACACATAGAGCACTAAGCATAGAGTGTGAAAACTGAGTTTCCTTGAGAGCTGCTTGGAAGCCTGATGGTGTGTGAAGTTAGTGAGCCAAATGGAGTTGTTCTCCCACAAGAACCACTCGGCTGATCCTTCTTCAATATGCCCTTCACCAACATGCAGTGTTTCCTTGATTGAATTAGCTCTCACACCAATATTTGCGTCTAGAGCCTTTGCATTGAGGGCTATCTGAAAACGGCTGTGGCGCTGAAGTTGCCTGTGAATGTGGAGTTGGTGGCATGTGAAACCCGCATGTGGAGCATTCGTTTGTGTGGGATGCTCTACCAGGTTCATTCCTAGATAATGCACTCAAAGGGCACTAAACATAGAGTGTGAAAACTGAGTTTCCTTGAGAGCTGCTTGGAAGCCTGATGGTGTGTGAAGTTAGTGAGCCAAATGGAGTTGTTCTCCCACAAGAACCACTCGGCTGATCCTTCTTCAATATGCCCTTCACCAACATGCAGTGCTTCCTTGATTGAAATAGCTCTCACACCAATATTTGCGTCTAGAGCCTTTGCATTGAGGGCTATCTGAAAACGGCTGTGGCGCTGAAGTTGCCTGTGAATGTGGAGTTGGTGGCATGTGAAACCCGCATGTGGAGCATTCGTTTGTGTGGGATGCTCTACCAGGTTCATTCCTAGATAATGCACTCTAAGGGCACTAAGCATAGAGTGTGAAAACTGAGTTTCCTTGAGAGCTGCTTGGAAGCCTGATGGTGTGTGAAGTTAGTGAGCCAAATGGAGTTGTTCTCCCACAAGAACCACTCGGCTGATCCTTCTTCAATATGCCCTTCACCAACATGCAGTGTTTCCTTGATTGAATTAGCTCTCACACCAATATTTGCGTCTAGAGCCTTTGCATTGAGGGCTATCTGAAAACGGCTGTGGCGCTGAAGTTGCCTGTGAATGTGGAGTTGGTGGCATGTGAAACCCGCATGTGGAGCATTCGTTTGTGTGGGATGCTCTACTAGGTTCATTCCTAGATAATGCACTCAAAGGGCACTAAGCATAGAGTGTGAAAACTGAGTTTCCTTGAGAGCTGCTTGGAAGCCTGATGGTGTGTGAAGTTAGTGAGCCAAATGGAGTTGTTCTCCCACAAGAACCACTCGGCTGATCCTTCTTCAATATGCCCTTCACCAACATGCAGTGTTTCCTTGATTGAATTAGCTCTCACACCAATATTTGCGTCTAGAGCCTTTGCATTGAGGGCTATCTGAAAACGGCTGTGGCGCTGAAGTTGCCTGTGAATGTGGAGTTGGTGGCATGTGAAACCCGCATGTGGAGCATTCGTTTGTGTGGGATGCTCTACCAGGTTCATTCCTAGATAATGCACTCAAAGGGCACTAAGCATAGAGTGTGAAAACTGAGTTTCCTTGAGAGCTGCTTGGAAGCCTGATGGTGTGTGAAGTTAGTGAGCCAAATGGAGTTGTTCTCCCACAAGAACCACTCGGCTGATCCTTCTTCAATATGCCCTTCACCAACATGCAGTGCTTCCTTGATTGAAATAGCTCTCACACCAATATTTGCGTCTAGAGCCTTTGCATTGAGGGCTATCTGAAAACGGCTGTGGCGCTGAAGTTGCCTGTGAATGTGGAGTTGGTGGCATGTGAAACCCACATGTGGAGCATTCGTTTGTGTGGGATGCTGACCAAGCTTCATTTCTGTCCCAGGCACACAAAGGGCACTAAGCATAGAGTGTGAAAACTGAGTTTCCTTGAGAGCTGCTTGGAAGCCTGATGGTGTGTGAAGTTAGGGAGCCAAATGGAGTTGTTCTCCCACAAGAACCACTCGGCTGATCCTTCTTCAATATGCCCTTCACCAACATGCAGTGTTTCCTTGATTGAATTAGCTCTCACACCAATATTTGCGTCTAGAGCCTTTGCATTGAGGGCTATCTGAAAACGGCTGTGGCGCTGAAGTTGCCTGAGAATGTGGAGTTGGTGGCATGTGAAACCCGCATGTGGAGCATTCGTTTGTGTGGGATGTTGACCAAGCTTCATTTCAGTCCTAGGCACACATAGAGCACTAAGCATAGAGTGTGAAAACTGAGTTTCCTTGAAAGCTGCTTGGAAGCCTGATGGTGTGTGAAGTTAGTGAGCCAAATGGAGTTGTTCTCCCACAAGAACCACTCGGCTGATCCTTCTTCAATATGCCCTTCACCAACATGCAGTGCTTCCTTGATTGAAATAGCTCTCACACCAATATTTGCGTCTAGAGCCTTTGCATTGAGGGCTATCTGAAAACGGCTGTGGCGCTGAAGTTGCCTGTGAATGTGGAGTTGGTGGCATGTGAAACCCACATGTGGAGCATTCGTTTGTGTATGATGCTGACCAAGCTTCATTTCTGTCCCAAGCACACAAAGGGCACTAAGCATAGAGTGTGAAAACTGAGTTTCCTTGAGAGCTGCTTGGAAGCCTGATGGTGTGTGAAGTTAGTGAGCCAAATGGAGTTGTTCTCCCACAAGAACCACTCGGCTGATCCTTCTTCAATATGCCCTTGACCAACATGCAGTGCTTCCTTGATTGAAATAGCTCTCACACCAATATTTGCGTCTAGAGCCTTTGCATTGAGGGCTATCTGAAAACGGCTGTGGCGCTGAAGTTGCCTGTGAATGTGGAGTTGGTGGCATGTGAAACCCGCATGTGGAGCATTCGTTTGTGTGGGATGCTCTACCAGGTTCATTCCTAGATAATGCACTCAAAGGGCACTAAGCATAGAGTGTGAAAACTGAGTTTCCTTGAGAGCTGCTTGGAAGCCTGATGGTGTGTGAAGTTAGTGAGCCAAATGGAGTTGTTCTCCCACAAGAACCACTCGACTGATCCTTCTTCAATATGCCCTTCACCAACATGCAGTGTTTCCTTGATTGAATTAGCTCTCACACCAATATTTGCGTCTAGAGCCTTTGCATTGAGGGCTATCTGAAAACGGCTGTGGCGCTGAAGTTGCCTGTGAATGTGGAGTTGGTGGCATGTGAAACCCGCATGTGGAGCATTCGTTTGTGTGGGATGCTCTACCAGGTTCATTCCTAGATAATGCACTCAAAGGGCACTAAGCATAGAGTGTGAAAACTGAGTTTCCTTGAGAGCTGCTTGGAAGCCTGATGGTGTGTGAAGTTAGTGAGCCAAATGGAGTTGTTCTCCCACAAGAACCACTCGGCTGATCCTTCTTCAATATGCCCTTCACCAACATGCAGTGTTTCCTTGATTGAATTAGCTCTCACACCAATATTTGCGTCTAGAGCCTTTGCATTGAGGGCTATCTGAAAACGGCTGTGGCGCTGAAGTTGCCTGTGAATGTGGAGTTGGTGGCATGTGAAACCCGCATGTGGAGCATTCGTTTGTGTGGGATGCTCTACCAGGTTCATTCCTAGATAATGCACTCAAAGGGCACTAAACATAGAGTGTGAAAACTGAGTTTCCTTGAGAGCTGCTTGGAAGCCTGATGGTGTGTGAAGTTAGTGAGCCAAATGGAGTTGTTCTCCCACAAGAACCACTCGGTTGATCCTTCTTCAATATGCCCTTCACCAACATGCAGTGCTTCCTTGATTGAAATAGCTCTCACACCAATATTTGCGTCTAGAGCCTTTGCATTGAGGGCTATCTGAAAACGACTGTGGCGCTGAAGTTGCCTGTGAATGTGGAGTTGGTGGCATGTGAAACCCGCATGTGGAGCATTCGTTTGTGTGGGATGCTCTACCAGGTTCATTCCTAGATAATGCACTCTAAGGGCACTAAGCATAGAGTGTGAAAACTGAGTTTCCTTGAGAGCTGCTTGGAAGCCTGATGGTGTGTGAAGTTAGTGAGCCAAATGGAGTTGTTCTCCCACAAGAACCACTCGGCTGATCCTTCTTCAATATGCCCTTCACCAACATGCAGTGTTTCCTTGATTGAATTAGCTCTCACACCAATATTTGCGTCTAGAGCCTTTGCATTGAGGGCTATCTGAAAACGGCTGTGGCGCTGAAGTTGCCTGTGAATGTGGAGTTGGTGGCATGTGAAACCCGCATGTGGAGCATTCGTTTGTGTGGGATGCTCTACCAGGTTCATTCCTAGATAATGCACTCAAAGGGCACTAAGCATAGAGTGTGAAAACTGAGTTTCCTTGAGAGCTGCTTGGAAGCCTGATGGTGTGTGAAGTTAGTGAGCCAAATGGAGTTGTTCTCCCACAAGAACCACTCGGCTGATCCTTCTTCAATATGCCCTTCACCAACATGCAGTGTTTCCTTGATTGAATTAGCTCTCACACCAATATTTGCGTCTAGAGCCTTTGCATTGAGGGCTATCTGAAAACGGCTGTGGCGCTGAAGTTGCCTGTGAATGTGGAGTTGGTGGCATGTGAAACCCGCATGTGGAGCATTCGTTTGTGTGGGATGTTGACCAAGCTTCATTTCAGTCCTAGGCACACATAGAGCACTAAGCATAGAGTGTGAAAACTGAGTTTCCTTGAGAGCTGCTTGGAAGCCTGATGGTGTGTGAAGTTAGTGAGCCAAATGGAGTTGTTCTCCCACAAGAACCACTCGGCTGATCCTTCTTCAATATGCCCTTCACCAACATGCAGTGTTTCCTTGATTGAATTAGCTCTCACACCAATATTTGCGTCTAGAGCCTTTGCATTGAGGGCTATCTGAAAACGGCTGTGGCGCTGAAGTTGCCTGTGAATGTGGAGTTGGTGGCATGTGAAACCCGCATGTGGAGCATTCGTTTGTGTGGGATGCTCTACCAGGTTCATTCCTAGATAATGCACTCAAAGGGCACTAAACATAGAGTGTGAAAACTGAGTTTCCTTGAGAGCTGCTTGGAAGCCTGATGGTGTGTGAAGTTAGTGAGCCAAATGGAGTTGTTCTCCCACAAGAACCACTCGGCTGATCCTTCTTCAATATGCCCTTCACCAACATGCAGTGCTTCCTTGATTGAAATAGCTCTCACACCAATATTTGCGTCTAGAGCCTTTGCATTGAGGGCTATCTGAAAACGGCTGTGGCGCTGAAGTTGCCTGTGAATGTGGAGTTGGTGGCATGTGAAACCCGCATGTGGAGCATTCGTTTGTGTGGGATGCTCTACCAGGTTCATTCCTAGATAATGCACTCTAAGGGCACTAAGCATAGAGTGTGAAAACTGAGTTTCCTTGAGAGCTGCTTGGAAGCCTGATGGTGTGTGAAGTTAGTGAGCCAAATGGAGTTGTTCTCCCACAAGAACCACTCGGCTGATCCTTCTTCAATATGCCCTTCACCAACATGCAGTGTTTCCTTGATTGAATTAGCTCTCACACCAATATTTGCGTCTAGAGCCTTTGCATTGAGGGCTATCTGAAAACGGCTGTGGCGCTGAAGTTGCCTGTGAATGTGGAGTTGGTGGCATGTGAAACCCGCATGTGGAGCATTCGTTTGTGTGGGATGCTCTACTAGGTTCATTCCTAGATAATGCACTCAAAGGGCACTAAGCATAGAGTGTGAAAACTGAGTTTCCTTGAGAGCTGCTTGGAAGCCTGATGGTGTGTGAAGTTAGTGAGCCAAATGGAGTTGTTCTCCCACAAGAACCACTCGGCTGATCCTTCTTCAATATGCCCTTCACCAACATGCAGTGTTTCCTTGATTGAATTAGCTCTCACACCAATATTTGCGTCTAGAGCCTTTGCATTGAGGGCTATCTGAAAACGGCTGTGGCGCTGAAGTTGCCTGTGAATGTGGAGTTGGTGGCATGTGAAACCCGCATGTGGAGCATTCGTTTGTGTGGGATGCTCTACCAGGTTCATTCCTAGATAATGCACTCAAAGGGCACTAAGCATAGAGTGTGAAAACTGAGTTTCCTTGAGAGCTGCTTGGAAGCCTGATGGTGTGTGAAGTTAGTGAGCCAAATGGAGTTGTTCTCCCACAAGAACCACTCGGCTGATCCTTCTTCAATATGCCCTTCACCAACATGCAGTGCTTCCTTGATTGAAATAGCTCTCACACCAATATTTGCGTCTAGAGCCTTTGCATTGAGGGCTATCTGAAAACGGCTGTGGCGCTGAAGTTGCCTGTGAATGTGGAGTTGGTGGCATGTGAAACCCACATGTGGAGCATTCGTTTGTGTGGGATGCTGACCAAGCTTCATTTCTGTCCCAGGCACACAAAGGGCACTAAGCATAGAGTGTGAAAACTGAGTTTCCTTGAGAGCTGCTTGGAAGCCTGATGGTGTGTGAAGTTAGTGAGCCAAATGGAGTTGTTCTCCCACAAGAACCACTCGGCTGATCCTTCTTCAATATGCCCTTCACCAACATGCAGTGTTTCCTTGATTGAATTAGCTCTCACACCAATATTTGCGTCTAGAGCCTTTGCATTGAGGGCTATCTGAAAACGGCTGTGGCGCTGAAGTTGCCTGTGAATGTGGAGTTGGTGGCATGTGAAACCGCATGTGGAGCATTCGTTTGTGTGGGATGTTGACCAAGCTTCATTTCAGTCCTAGGCACACATAGAGCACTAAGCATAGAGTGTGAAAACTGAGTTTCCTTGAGAGCTGCTTGGAAGCCTGATGGTGTGTGAAGTTAGTGAGCCAAATGGAGTTGTTCTCCCACAAGAACCACTCGGCTGATCCTTCTTCAATATGCCCTTCACCAACATGCAGTGTTTCCTTGATTGAATTAGCTCTCACACCAATATTTGCGTCTAGAGCCTTTGCATTGAGGGCTATCTGAAAACGGCTGTGGCGCTGAAGTTGCCTGTGAATGTGGAGTTGGTGGCATGTGAAACCCGCATGTGGAGCATTCGTTTGTGTGGGATGCTCTACCAGGTTCATTCCTAGATAATGCACTCAAAGGGCACTAAGCATAGAGTGTGAAAACTGAGTTTCCTTGAGAGCTGCTTGGAAGCCTGATGGTGTGTGAAGTTAGTGAGCCAAATGGAGTTGTTCTCCCACAAGAACCACTCGGCTGATCCTTCTTCAATATGCCCTTCACCAACATGCAGTGTTTCCTTGATTGAATTAGCTCTCACACCAATATTTGCGTCTAGAGCCTTTGCATTGAGGGCTATCTGAAAACGGCTGTGGCGCTGAAGTTGCCTGTGAATGTGGAGTTGGTGGCATGTGAAACCCGCATGTGGAGCATTCGTTTGTGTGGGATGCTCTACCAGGTTCATTCCTAGATAATGCACTCTAAGGGCACTAAGCATAGAGTGTGAAAACTGAGTTTCCTTGAGAGCTGCTTGGAAGCCTGATGGTGTGTGAAGTTAGTGAGCCAAATGGAGTTGTTCTCCCACAAGAACCACTCGACTGATCCTTCTTCAATATGCCCTTCACCAACATGCAGTGTTTCCTTGATTGAATTAGCTCTCACACCAATATTTGCGTCTAGAGCCTTTGCATTGAGGGCTATCTGAAAACGGCTGTGGCGCTGAAGTTGCCTGTGAATGTGGAGTTGGTGGCATGTGAAACCCGCATGTGGAGCATTCGTTTGTGTGGGATGCTCTACCAGGTTCATTCCTAGATAATGCACTAAAAGGGCACTAAGCATAGAGTGTGAAAACTGAGTTTCCTTGAGAGCTGCTTGGAAGCCTGATGGTGTGTGAAGTTAGTGAGCCAAATGGAGTTGTTCTCCCACAAAACCACTCGGCTGATCCTTCTTCAATATGCCCTTCACCAACATGCAGTGTTTCCTTGATTGAATTAGCTCTCACACCAATATTTGCGTCTAGAGCCTTTGCATTGAGGGCTATCTGAAAACGGCTGTGGTGCTGAAGTTGCCTGTGAATGTGGAGTTGGTGGCATGTGAAACCCGCATGTGGAGCATTCGTTTGTGTGGGATGCTCTACCAGGTTCATTCCTAGATAATGCACTCAAAGGGCACTAAACATAGAGTGTGAAAACTGAGTTTCCTTGAGAGCTGCTTGGAAGCCTGATGGTGTGTGAAGTTAGTGAGCCAAATGGAGTTGTTCTCCCACAAGAACCACTCTGCTGATCCTTCTTCAATATGCCCTTCACCAACATGCAGTGTTTCCTTGATTGAATTAGCTCTCACACCAATATTTGCGTCTAGAGCCTTTGCATTGAGGGCTATCTGCAAACGGCTGTGGCGCTGAAGTTGCCTGTGAATGTGGAGTTGGTGGCATGTGAAACCCGCATGTGAAGCATTCGTTTGTGTGGGATGCTGACCAAGCTTCATTTCAGTCCTAGGCACACAAAGGGCACTAAGCATAGAGTGTGAAAACTGAGTTTCCTTGAGAGCTGCTTGGAAGCCTGATGGTGTGTGAAGTTAGTGAGCCAAATGGAGTTGTTCTCCCACAAGAACCACTCGGCTGATCCTTCTTCAATATGCCCTTCACCAACATGCAGTGTTTCCTTGATTGAATTAGCTCTCACACCAATATTTGCGTCTAGAGCCTTTGCATTGAGGGCTATCTGAAAACGGCTGTGGCGCTGAAGTTGCCTGAGAATGTGGAGTTGGTGGCATGTGAAACCCGCATGTGGAGCATTCGTTTGTGTGGGATGCTCTACCAGGTTCATTCCTAGATAATGCACTCAAAGGGCACTAAGCATAGAGTGTGAAAACTGAGTTTCCTTGAGAGCTGCTTGGAAGCCTGATGGTGTGTGAAGTTAGTGAGCCAAATGGAGTTGTTCTCCCACAAGAACCACTCGGCTGATCCTTCTTCAATATGCCCTTCACCAACATGCAGTGCTTCCTTGATTGAAATAGCTCTCACACCAATATTTGCGTCTAGAGCCTTTGCATTGAGGGCTATCTGAAAACGGCTGTGGCGCTGATGTTGCCTGTGAATGTGGAGTTGGTGGCATGTGAAACCCACATGTGGAGCATTCGTTTGTGTGGGATGCTGACCAAGCTTCATTTCTGTCCCAGGCACACAAAGGGCACTAAGCATAGAGTGTGAAAACTGAGTTTCCTTGAGAGCTGCTTGGAAGCCTGATGGTGTGTGAAGTTAGTGAGCCAAATGGAGTTGTTCTCCCACAAGAACCACTCGGCTGATCCTTCTTCAATATGCCCTTCACCAACATGCAGTGTTTCCTTGATTGAATTAGCTCTCACACCAATATTTGCGTCTAGAGCCTCTGCATTGAGGGCTATCTGAAAACGGCTGTGGCGCTGAAGTTGCCTGTGAATGTGGAGTTGGTGGCATGTGAAACCGCATGTGGAGCATTCGTTTGTGTGGGATGTTGACCAAGCTTCATTTCAGTCCTAGGCACACATAGAGCACTAAGCATAGAGTGTGAAAACTGAGTTTCCTTGAGAGCTGCTTGGAAGCCTGATGGTGTGTGAAGTTAGTGAGCCAAATGGAGTTGTTCTCCCACAAGAACCACTCGGCTGATCCTTCTTCAATATGCCCTTCACCAACATGCAGTGTTTCCTTGATTGAATTAGCTCTCACACCAATATTTGCGTCTAGAGCCTTTGCATTGAGGGCTATCTGAAAACGGCTGTGGCGCTGAAGTTGCCTGTGAATGTGGAGTTGGTGGCATGTGAAACCCGCATGTGGAGCATTCGTTTGTGTGGGATGCTCTACCAGGTTCATTCCTAGATAATGCACTCAAAGGGCACTAAGCATAGAGTGTGAAAACTGAGTTTCCTTGAGAGCTGCTTGGAAGCCTGATGGTGTGTGAAGTTAGTGAGCCAAATGGAGTTGTTCTCCCACAAGAACCACTCGGCTGATCCTTCTTCAATATGCCCTTCACCAACATGCAGTGTTTCCTTGATTGAATTAGCTCTCACACCAATATTTGCGTCTAGAGCCTTTGCATTGAGGGCTATCTGAAAACGGCTGTGGCGCTGAAGTTGCCTGTGAATGTGGAGTTGGTGGCATGTGAAACCCGCATGTGGAGCATTCGTTTGTGTGGGATGCTCTACCAGGTTCATTCCTAGATAATGCACTCTAAGGGCACTAAGCATAGAGTGTGAAAACTGAGTTTCCTTGAGAGCTGCTTGGAAGCCTGATGGTGTGTGAAGTTAGTGAGCCAAATGGAGTTGTTCTCCCACAAGAACCACTCGACTGATCCTTCTTCAATATGCCCTTCACCAACATGCAGTGTTTCCTTGATTGAATTAGCTCTCACACCAATATTTGCGTCTAGAGCCTTTGCATTGAGGGCTATCTGAAAACGGCTGTGGCGCTGAAGTTGCCTGTGAATGTGGAGTTGGTGGCATGTGAAACCCGCATGTGGAGCATTCGTTTGTGTGGGATGCTCTACCAGGTTCATTCCTAGATAATGCACTCAAAGGGCACTAAGCATAGAGTGTGAAAACTGAGTTTCCTTGAGAGCTGCTTGGAAGCCTGATGGTGTGTGAAGTTAGTGAGCCAAATGGAGTTGTTCTCCCACAAAACCACTCGGCTGATCCTTCTTCAATATGCCCTTCACCAACATGCAGTGTTTCCTTGATTGAATTAGCTCTCACACCAATATTTGCGTCTAGAGCCTTTGCATTGAGGGCTATCTGAAAACGGCTGTGGTGCTGAAGTTGCCTGTGAATGTGGAGTTGGTGGCATGTGAAACCCGCATGTGGAGCATTCGTTTGTGTGGGATGCTCTACCAGGTTCATTCCTAGATAATGCACTCAAAGGGCACTAAACATAGAGTGTGAAAACTGAGTTTCCTTGAGAGCTGCTTGGAAGCCTGATGGTGTGTGAAGTTAGTGAGCCAAATGGAGTTGTTCTCCCACAAGAACCACTCTGCTGATCCTTCTTCAATATGCCCTTCACCAACATGCAGTGTTTCCTTGATTGAATTAGCTCTCACACCAATATTTGCGTCTAGAGCCTTTGCATTGAGGGCTATCTGCAAACGGCTGTGGCGCTGAAGTTGCCTGTGAATGTGGAGTTGGTGGCATGTGAAACCCGCATGTGAAGCATTCGTTTGTGTGGGATGCTGACCAAGCTTCATTTCAGTCCTAGGCACACAAAGGGCACTAAGCATAGAGTGTGAAAACTGAGTTTCCTTGAGAGCTGCTTGGAAGCCTGATGGTGTGTGAAGTTAGTGAGCCAAATGGAGTTGTTCTCCCACAAAACCACTCGGCTGATCCTTCTTCAATATGCCCTTCACCAACATGCAGTGTTTCCTTGATTGAATTAGCTCTCACACCAATATTTGCGTCTAGAGCCTTTGCATTGAGGGCTATCTGAAAACGGCTGTGGCGCTGAAGTTGCCTGAGAATGTGGAGTTGGTGGCATGTGAAACGCGCATGTGGAGCATTCGTTTGTGTGGGATGCTGACCAAGTTTCATTTCAGTCCTAGGCACACAAAGAGCACTAAGCATAGAGTGTGAAAACTGAGTTTCCTTGAGAGCTGCTTGGAAGCCTGATGGTGTGTGAAGTTAGTGAGCCAAATGGAGTTGTTCTCCCACAAGAACCACTCGGCTGATCCTTCTTCAATATGCCCTTCACCAACATGCAGTGTTTCCTTGATTGAATTAGCTCTCACACCAATATTTGCGTCTAGAGCCTTTGCATTGAGGGCTATCTGAAAACGGCTGTGGCGCTGAAGTTGCCTGTGAATGTGGAGTTGGTGGCATGTGAAACCCGCATGTGGAGCATTCGTTTGTGTGGGATGCTCTACCAGGTTCATTTCAGTCCTAGCCATGCAAAGGGCACTAAGCATAGAGTGTGAAAACTGAGTTTCCTTGAGTGCTGCTTGGAAGCCTGATGGTGTGTGAAGTTAGTGAGCCAAATGGAGTTGTTCTCCCACAAGAACCACTCGGCTGATCCTTCTTCAATATGCCCTTCACCAACATGCAGTGTTTCCTTGATTGAATTAGCTCTCACACCAATATTTGCGTCTAGAGCCTTTGCATTGAGGGCTATCTGAAAACGGCTGTGGCGCTGAAGTTGCCTGTCAATGTGGAGTTGGTGGCATGTGAAACCCGCATGTGGAGCATTCGTTTGTGTGGGATGCTCTACCAGGTTCATTTCAGTCCTAGCCATGCAAAGGGCACTAAGCATAGAATGTGAAAACTGAGTTTCCTTGAGTGCTGCTTGGAAGCCTGATGGTGTGTGAAGTTAGTGAGCCAAATGGAGTTGTTCTCCCACAAGAACCACTCGGCTGATCCTTCTTCAATATGCCCTTCACCAACATGCAGTGTTTCCTTGATTGAATTAGCTCTCACACCAATATTTGCGTCTAGAGGCTTTGCATTGTGGGCTATCTGAAAACGGCTGTGGCGCTGAAGTTGCCTGTGAATGTGGAGTTGGTGGCATGTGAAACCCGCATGTGGAGCATTCGTTTGTGTGGGATGCTGACAAAGCTTCATTTCAGTCGTAGGCACACATAGAGCACTAAGCATAGAGTGTGAAAACTGAGTTTCCTTGAGAGCTGCTTGGAAGCCTGATGGTGTGTGAAGTTAGTGAGCCAAATGGAGTTGTTCTCCCACAAGAACCACTCGGCTGATCCTTCTTCAATATGCCCTTCACCAACATGCAGTGTTTCCTTGATTGAATTAGCTCTCAAACCAATATTTGCGTCTAGAGCCTTTGCATTGAGGGCTATCTGAAAACGGCTGTGGCGCTGAAGTTGCCTGTCAATGTGGAGTTGGTGGCATGTGAAACCCGCATGTGGAGCATTCGTTTGTGTGGGATGCTCTACCAGGTTCATTCCTAGATAATGCGCTCAAAGGGCACTAAACATAGAGTGTGAAAACTGAGTTTCCTTGAGAGCTGCTTGGAAGCCTGATGGTGTGTGAGGTTAGTGAGCCAAATGGAGTTGTTCTCCCACAAGAACCACTCGGCTGATCCTTCTTCAATATGCCCTTCACCAACATACAGTGTTTCCTTGATTGAATTAGCTCTCACACCAATATTTGCCTCTAGAGCCTTTGCATTGAGGGCTATCTGAAAACTGCTGTGGCGCTGATGTTGCCTGTGAATGTGGAGTTGGTGGCATGTGAAACCCGCATGTGGAGCATTCGTTTGTGTGGGATGCTCTACCAGGTTCATTCCTAGATAATGCACTCAAAGGGCACTAAGCATAGAGTGTGAAAACTGAGTTTCCTTGAGAGCTGCTTGGAAGCCTGATGGTGTGTGAAGTTAGTGAGCCAAATGGAGTTGTTCTCCCACAAGAACCACTCGACTGATCCTTCTTCAATATGCCCTTCACCAACATGCAGTGTTTCCTTGATTGAATTAGCTCTCACACCAATATTTGCGTCTAGAGCCTTTGCATTGAGGGCTATCTGAAAACGGCTGTGGCGCTGAAGTTGCCTGTGAATGTGGAGTTGGTGGCATGTGAAACCCGCATGTGGAGCATTCGTTTGTGTGGGATGCTCTACCAGGTTCATTCCTAGATAATGCACTCAAAGGGCACTAAGCATAGAGTGTGAAAACTGAGTTTCCTTGAGAGCTGCTTGGAAGCCTGATGGTGTGTGAAGTTAGTGAGCCAAATGGAGTTGTTCTCCCACAAAACCACTCGGCTGATCCTTCTTCAATATGCCCTTCACCAACATGCAGTGTTTCCTTGATTGAATTAGCTCTCACACCAATATTTGCGTCTAGAGCCTTTGCATTGAGGGCTATCTGAAAACGGCTGTGGTGCTGAAGTTGCCTGTGAATGTGGAGTTGGTGGCATGTGAAACCCGCATGTGGAGCATTCGTTTGTGTGGGATGCTCTACCAGGTTCATTCCTAGATAATGCACTCAAAGGGCACTAAACATAGAGTGTGAAAACTGAGTTTCCTTGAGAGCTGCTTGGAAGCCTGATGGTGTGTGAAGTTAGTGAGCCAAATGGAGTTGTTCTCCCACAAGAACCACTCTGCTGATCCTTCTTCAATATGCCCTTCACCAACATGCAGTGTTTCCTTGATTGAATTAGCTCTCACACCAATATTTGCGTCTAGAGCCTTTGCATTGAGGGCTATCTGCAAACGGCTGTGGCGCTGAAGTTGCCTGTGAATGTGGAGTTGGTGGCATGTGAAACCCGCATGTGAAGCATTCGTTTGTGTGGGATGCTGACCAAGCTTCATTTCAGTCCTAGGCACACAAAGGGCACTAAGCATAGAGTGTGAAAACTGAGTTTCCTTGAGAGCTGCTTGGAAGCCTGATGGTGTGTGAAGTTAGTGAGCCAAATGGAGTTGTTCTCCCACAAGAACCACTCGGCTGATCCTTCTTCAATATGCCCTTCACCAACATGCAGTGTTTCCTTGATTGAATTAGCTCTCACACCAATATTTGCGTCTAGAGCCTTTGCATTGAGGGCTATCTGAAAACGGCTGTGGCGCTGAAGTTGCCTGAGAATGTGGAGTTGGTGGCATGTGAAACGCGCATGTGGAGCATTCGTTTGTGTGGGATGCTGACCAAGTTTCATTTCAGTCCTAGGCACACAAAGAGCACTAAGCATAGAGTGTGAAAACTGAGTTTCCTTGAGAGCTGCTTGGAAGCCTGATGGTGTGTGAAGTTAGTGAGCCAAATGGAGTTGTTCTCCCACAAGAACCACTCGGCTGATCCTTCTTCAATATGCCCTTCACCAACATGCAGTGTTTCCTTGATTGAATTAGCTCTCACACCAATATTTGCGTCTAGAGCCTTTGCATTGAGGGCTATCTGAAAACGGCTGTGGCGCTGAAGTTGCCTGTGAATGTGGAGTTGGTGGCATGTGAAACCCGCATGTGGAGCATTCGTTTGTGTGGGATGCTCTACCAGGTTCATTTCAGTCCTAGCCATGCAAAGGGCACTAAGCATAGAGTGTGAAAACTGAGTTTCCTTGAGTGCTGCTTGGAAGCCTGATGGTGTGTGAAGTTAGTGAGCCAAATGGAGTTGTTCTCCCACAAGAACCACTCGGCTGATCCTTCTTCAATATGCCCTTCACCAACATGCAGTGTTTCCTTGATTGAATTAGCTCTCACACCAATATTTGCGTCTAGAGCCTTTGCATTGAGGGCTATCTGAAAACGGCTGTGGCGCTGAAGTTGCCTGTCAATGTGGAGTTGGTGGCATGTGAAACCCGCATGTGGAGCATTCGTTTGTGTGGGATGCTCTACCAGGTTCATTTCAGTCCTAGCCATGCAAAGGGCACTAAGCATAGAATGTGAAAACTGAGTTTCCTTGAGTGCTGCTTGGAAGCCTGATGGTGTGTGAAGTTAGGGAGCCAAATGGAGTTGTTCTCCCACAAGAACCACTCGGCTGATCCTTCTTCAATATGCCCTTCACCAACATGCAGTGTTTCCTTGATTGAATTAGCTCTCACACCAATATTTGCGTCTAGAGGCTTTGCATTGTGGGCTATCTGAAAACGGCTGTGGCGCTGAAGTTGCCTGTGAATGTGGAGTTGGTGGCATGTGAAACCCGCATGTGGAGCATTCGTTTGTGTGGGATGCTGACAAAGCTTCATTTCAGTCGTAGGCACACATAGAGCACTAAGCATAGAGTGTGAAAACTGAGTTTCCTTGAGAGCTGCTTGGAAGCCTGATGGTGTGTGAAGTTAGTGAGCCAAATGGAGTTGTTCTCCCACAAGAACCACTCGGCTGATCCTTCTTCAATATGCCCTTCACCAACATGCAGTGTTTCCTTGATTGAATTAGCTCTCAAACCAATATTTGCGTCTAGAGCCTTTGCATTGAGGGCTATCTGAAAACGGCTGTGGCGCTGAAGTTGCCTGTCAATGTGGAGTTGGTGGCATGTGAAACCCGCATGTGGAGCATTCGTTTGTGTGGGATGCTCTACCAGGTTCATTCCTAGATAATGCGCTCAAAGGGCACTAAGCATAGAGTGTGAAAACTGAGTTTCCTTGAGAGCTGCTTGGAAGCCTGATGGTGTGTGAGGTTAGTGAGCCAAATGGAGTTGTTCTCCCACAAGAACCACTCGGCTGATCCTTCTTCAATATGCCCTTCACCAACATACAGTGTTTCCTTGATTGAATTAGCTCTCACACCAATATTTGCGTCTAGAGCCTTTGCATTGAGGGCTATCTGAAAACTGCTGTGGCGCTGATGTTGCCTGTGAATGTGGAGTTGGTGGCATGTGAAACCCGCATGTGGAGCATTCGTTTGTGTGGGATGCTCTACCAGGTTCATTCCTAGATAATGCACTCAAAGGGCACTAAGCATAGAGTGTGAAAACTGAGTTTCCTTGAGAGCTGCTTGGAAGCCTGATGGTGTGTGAAGTTAGTGAGCCAAATGGAGTTGTTCTCCCACAAGAACCACTTGGCTGATCCTTCTTCAATATGCCCTTCACCAACATGCAGTGTTTCCTTGATTGAATTAGCTCTCACACCAATATTTGCGTCTAGAGCCTTTGCATTGAGGGCTATCTGAAAACGGCTGTGGCGCTGAAGTTGCCTGTGAATGTGGAGTTGGTGGCATGTGAAACCCGCATGTGGAGCATTCGTTTGTGTGGGATGCTGACCAAGCTTCATTTCAGTCCTAGGCACTCAAAGGGCACTAAGCATAGAGTGTGAAAACTGAGTTTCCTTGAGAGCTGCTTGGAAGCCTGATGGTGTGTGAAGTTAGTGAGCCAAATGGAGTTGTTCTCCCACAAGAACTGCTCGGCTGATCCTTCTTCTCTATGCCCTTCACCAACATGCAGTGTTTCCTTGATTGAATTAGCTCTCACACCAATATTTGTGTCTAGAGCCTTTGCATTGAGGGCTATCTGAAAACGGCTGTGGCGCTGAAGTTGACTGTGAATGTGGAGTTGGTGGCATGTGAAACCCGCATGTGGAGCATTCGTTTGTGTGGGATGCTCTACCAGGTTCATTCCTAGATAATGCACTCAAAGGGCACTAAGCATAGAGTGTGAAAACTGAGTTTCCTTGAGAGCTGCTTGGAAGCCTGATGGTGTGTGAAGTTAGGGAGCCAAATGGAGTTGTTCTCCCACAAGAACCACTCGGCTGATCCTTCTTCAATATGCCCTTCACCAACATGCAGTGTTTCCTTGATTGAATTAGCTCTCACACCAATATTTGCATCTAGAGCCTTTGCATTGAGGGCTATCTGAAAACGGCTGTGGCGCTGAAGTTGCCTGTGAATGTGGAGTTGGTGGCATGTGAAACCCGCATGTGGAGCATTCGTTTGTGTGGGATGCTCTACCAGGTTCATTCCTAGATAATGCACTCTAAGGGCACTAAGCATAGAGTGTGAAAACTGAGTTTCCTTGAGAGCTGCTTGGAAGCCTGATGGTGTGTGAAGTTAGTGAGCCAAATGGAGTTGTTCTCCCACAAGAACCACTCGGCTGATCCTTCTTCAATATGCCCTTCACCAACATGCAGTGTTTCCTTGATTGAATTAGCTCTCACAACAATATTTGCGTCTAGAGCCTTTGCATTGAGGGCTATCTGAAAACGTCTGTGGCGCTTAAGTTGCCTGTGAATGTGGAGTTGGTGGCATGTGAAACCCGCATGTGGAGCATTCGTTTGTGTGGGATGCTCTACCAGGTTCATTCCTAGATAATGCACTCAAAGGGCACTAAGCATAGAGTGTGAAAACTGAGTTTCCTTGAGAGCTGCTTGGAAGCCTGATGGTGTGTGAGGTTAGTGAGCCAAATGGAGTTGTTCTCCCACAAGAACCACTCGGCTGATCCTTCTTCAATATGCCCTTCACCAACATGCAGTGTTTCCTTGATTGAATTAGCTCTCACACCAATATTTGCGTCTAGAGCCTTTGCATTGAGGGCTATCTGAAAACGGCTGTGGCGCTGAAGTTGCCTGAGAATGTGGAGTTGGTGGCATGTGAAACCCGCATGTGGAGCATTCGTTTGTGTGGGATGCTGACCAAGCTTCATTTCAGTCGTAGGCACACATAGAGCACTAAGCATAGAGTGTGAAAACTGAGTTTCCTTGAGTGCTGCTTGGAAGCCTGATGGTGTGTGAAGTTAGTGAGCCAAATGGAGTTGTTCTCCCACAAGAACCACTCGGCTGATCCTTCTTCAATATGCCCTTGACCAACATGCAGTGTTTCCTTGATTGAATTAGCTCTCACACCAATATTTGCGTCTAGAGCCTTTGCATTGAGGGCTATCTGAAAACGGCTGTGGCGCTGAAGTTGCCTGTGAATGTGGAGTTGGTGGCATGTGAAACCCGCATGTGGAGCATTCGTTTGTGTGGGATGCTCTACCAGGTTCATTCCTAGATAATGCACTCAAAGGGCACTAAGCATAGAGTGTGAAAACTGAGATTCCTTGAGAGCTGCTTGGAAGCCTGATGGTGTGTGAAGTTAGTGAGCCAAATGGAGTTGTTCTCCCACAAGAACCACTCGGCTGATCCTTCTTCAATATGCCCTTCACCAACATGCAGTGTTTCCTTGATTGAATTAGCTCTCACACCAATATTTGCATCTAGAGCCTTTGCATTGAGGGCTATCTGAAAACGGCTGTGGCGCTGAAGTTGCCTGTGAATGTGGAGTTGGTGGCATGTGAAACCCGCATGTGGAGCATTCGTTTGTGTGGGATGCTCTACCAGGTTCATTCCTAGATAATGCACTCAAAGGGCACTAAGCATAGAGTGTGAAAACTGAGTTTCCTTGAGAGCTGCTTGGAAGCCTGATGGTGTGTGAAGTTAGTGAGCCAAATGGAGTTGTTCTCCCACAAGAACCACTCGGCTGATCCTTCTTCAATATGCCCTTCACCAACATGCAGTGTTTCCTTGATTGAATTAGCTCTCACAACAATATTTGCGTCTAGAGCCTTTGCATTGAGGGCTATCTGAAAACGTCTGTGGCGCTTAAGTTGCCTGTGAATGTGGAGTTGGTGGCATGTGAAACCCGCATGTGGAGCATTCGTTTGTGTGGGATGCTCTACCAGGTTCATTCCTAGATAATGCACTCAAAGGGCACTAAACATAGAGTGTGAAAACTGAGTTTCCTTGAGAGCTGCTTGGAAGCCTGATGGTGTGTGAGGTTAGTGAGCCAAATGGAGTTGTTCTCCCACAAGAACCACTCGGCTGATCCTTCTTCAATATGCCCTTCACCAACATGCAGTGTTTCCTTGATTGAATTAGCTCTCACACCAATATTTGCGTCTAGAGCCTTTGCATTGAGGGCTATCTGAAAACGGCTGTGGCGCTGAAGTTGCCTGAGAATGTGGAGTTGGTCGCATGTGAAACCCGCATGTGGAGCATTCGTTTGTGTGGGATGCTGACCAAGCTTCATTTCAGTCGTAGGCACACATAGAGCACTAAGCATAGAGTGTGAAAACTGAGTTTCCTTGAGAGCTGCTTGGAAGCCTGATGGTGTGTGAAGTTAGTGAGCCAAATGGAGTTGTTCTCCCACAAGAACCACTCGGCTGATCCTTCTTCAATATGCCCTTGACCAACATGCAGTGTTTCCTTGATTGAATTAGCTCTCACACCAATATTTGCGTCTAGAGCCTTTGCATTGAGGGCTATCTGCAAACGGCTGTGGCGCTGAAGTTGCCTGTGAATGTGGAGTTGGTGGCATGTGAAACCCGCATGTGGAGCATTCGTTTGTGTGGGATGCTCTACCAGGTTCATTCCTAGATAATGCACTCAAAGGGCACTAAGCATAGAGTGTGAAAACTGAGTTTCCTTGAGAGCTGCTTGGAAGCCTGATGGTGTGTGAACTTAGGGAGCCAAATGGAGTTGTTCTCCCACAAGAACCACTCGGCTGATCCTTCTTCAATATGCCCTTCACCAACATGCAGTGTTTCCTTGATTGAATTAGCTCTCACACCAATATTTGCATCTAGAGCCTTTGCATTGAGGGCTATCTGAAAACGGCTGTGGCGCTGAAGTTGCCTGTGAATGTGGAGTTGGTGGCATGTGAAACCCGCATGTGGAGCATTCGTTTGTGTGGGATGCTCTACCAGGTTCATTCCTAGATAATGCACTCAAAGGGCACTAAGCATAGAGTGTGAAAACTGAGTTTCCTTGAGAGCTGCTTGGAAGCCTGATGGTGTGTGAAGTTAGTGAGCCAAATGGAGTTGTTCTCCCACAAGAACCACTCGGCTGATCCTTCTTCAATATGCCCTTCACCAACATGCAGTGTTTCCTTGATTGAATTAGCTCTCACAACAATATTTGCGTCTAGAGCCTTTGCATTGAGGGCTATCTGAAAACGGCTGTGGCGCTGAAGTTGCCTGTCAATGTGGAGTTGGTGGCATGTGAAACCCGCATGTGAAGCATTCGTTTGTGTGGGATGCTCTACCAGGTTCATTCCTAGATAATGCACTCAAAGGGCACTAAGCATAGAGTGTGAAAACTGAGTTTCCTAGGAGTGCTATTGCTGGATCATACGGTATGTTGAATTTGAGTTGTTTGAATATTCTCCATACTGATTTCCATAGAGGCTGTACCAGCCTGCAGCCCCACCAGCAGTGGAGTAGGGTTCCCTTTTCCCCGCAACCTCGCCAACAAGTGTCGTTGGTGCTTTCATTCATGTGGGCCAGTCTTATTGGCGTTAGGTGGTACCTCATTGATGTTTTAATTTGGATTTCCCTTATTACCAGGGAACTTGAGCATTTTTTCATATGCTTATTTGCCATTTGGGTTTGTTCCTTTGTGAAGTGTTTGCCCATTTCCCGTGCCCATTTCTTGAGTGGCTTGTTTGTTTTGACATTTTGGTTGTTTTGTAGCTCTTTGTATATTCTGGAGATCAGCCCTCTATCACCTATGTCGTGTGCGAAGATCTTCTCCCATTCTGTGGGTTGCCTTTTTACTTTGTTGATTGTTTCTCTAGCTGTACAGAAGCTTCTTAGTTTGATGAGGTCCCAATTGTTTATTTTGGTCTCGATTTCTACTGCATCTGGTGTCTTTTTTAGGAAGTGAGGGCCTACCCCTAAGTGTTCCAGTGCACTTGTTCTATGAGAAACCAACATGCACTCCTATGTTCATAGCAGCACAATCAGTAATTGCAAAAACATGGAAACAACCAAAATGCCCATCAACAGAGGATTGGATAAGAAAGCTATGGTTCATCTACTCCATGGAATACTACTCAGCTATTAAAAAAAAACAAAATGCAGTTCTTTGTGGCCAAATGGGCCAAACTGGAAACCATAATGCTAAGGGAAATGAGCCAATCCCAAAAGGTTAAATACCACATGTTTGCCTTAATTTAAGATGATATGATGTTATGTATAACATGTTATGTTTTGAATGTTATATGTTGTGTATAAACTAAAATTGAAGTATAGGTGAGGTGGTCACAGAAGGTGGCCGGGAACTCGCATTTACTCTTAACATATTGATTACTCATTACTATGTCAATTAATTCCATAATGATGTAAATTTTTGCTGATGGTATGTTGGAGCTTTCAATTGACTGGGATGATACTCTGCTGGCTCTGTCTTCAGACCAGAGAGGGTATACCTAAGAAGCCGTTGAACTTGACTGGACAATAAGATACTGGACTCTATGTTTGGTATATGCTTGCAATGGGGAAATCTCAACTGAACTTGAGCTGCGGTTATGCAACAAGGTGGAGGAATCCACCATGGCGGGAGGATTTGGGGAGGGGTAGGGAGAACCCAAGTATCTATGTAACTGTGTCACATAATACAATGTAATTACTGAAGTTAAATAATAAATAATTAAAAAAAAAAAAGATGTGTGTTAACCAAAAAAAAAAAAAAAAAAAAAAAAAAAAAAAAAAAAAGGAAACTGAGTTTCCTTGAGAGCTGCTTGGAAGCCTGATGGTGTGTGAAGTTAGTGAGCCAAATGGAGTTGTTCTCCCACAAGAACCACTCGGCTGATCCTTCTTCAATATGCCCTTCACCAACATGCAGTGTTTCCTTGATTGAATTAGCTCTCACACCAATATTTGCGTCTAGAGCCTTTGCATTGAGGGCTATCTGAAAACGGCTGTGGCGCTGAAGTTGCCTATGAATGTGGAGTTGGTGGCATGTGAAACCCGCATGTGGAGCATTCGTTTGTGTGGGATGCTCTACCAGGTTCATTCCTAGATAATGCACTCAAAGGGCACTAAACATAGAGTGTGAAAACTGAGTTTCCTTGAGAGCTGCTTGGAAGCCTGATGGTGTGTGAGGTTAGTGAGCCAAATGGAGTTGTTCTCCCACAAGAACCACTCGGCTGATCCTTCTTCAATATGCCCTTCACCAACATGCAGTGTTTCCTTGATTGAATTAGCTCTCACACCAATATTTGCGTCTAGAGCCTTTGCATTGAGGGCTATCTGAAAACGGCTGTGGCGCTGAAGTTGCCTGAGAATGTGGAGTTGGTCGCATGTGAAACCCGCATGTGGAGCATTCGTTTGTGTGGGATGCTGACCAAGCTTCATTTCAGTCGTAGGCACACATAGAGCACTAAGCATAGAGTGTGAAAACTGAGTTTCCTTGAGAGCTGCTTGGAAGCCTGATGGTGTGTGAAGTTAGTGAGCCAAATGGAGTTGTTCTCCCACAAGAACCACTCGGCTGATCCTTCTTCAATATGCCCTTGACCAACATGCAGTGTTTCCTTGATTGAATTAGCTCTCACACCAATATTTGCGTCTAGAGCCTTTGCATTGAGGGCTATCTGCAAACGGCTGTGGCGCTGAAGTTGCCTGTGAATGTGGAGTTGGTGGCATGTGAAACCCGCATGTGGAGCATTCGTTTGTGTGGGATGCTCTACCAGGTTCATTCCTAGATAATGCACTCAAAGGGCACTAAGCATAGAGTGTGAAAACTGAGTTTCCTTGAGAGCTGCTTGGAAGCCTGATGGTGTGTGAACTTAGGGAGCCAAATGGAGTTGTTCTCCCACAAGAACCACTCGGCTGATCCTTCTTCAATATGCCCTTCACCAACATGCAGTGTTTCCTTGATTGAATTAGCTCTCACACCAATATTTGCATCTAGAGCCTTTGCATTGAGGGCTATCTGAAAACGGCTGTGGCGCTGAAGTTGCCTGTGAATGTGGAGTTGGTGGCATGTGAAACCCGCATGTGGAGCATTCGTTTGTGTGGGATGCTCTACCAGGTTCATTCCTAGATAATGCACTCAAAGGGCACTAAGCATAGAGTGTGAAAACTGAGTTTCCTTGAGAGCTGCTTGGAAGCCTGATGGTGTGTGAAGTTAGTGAGCCAAATGGAGTTGTTCTCCCACAAGAACCACTCGGCTGATCCTTCTTCAATATGCCCTTCACCAACATGCAGTGTTTCCTTGATTGAATTAGCTCTCACAACAATATTTGCGTCTAGAGCCTTTGCATTGAGGGCTATCTGAAAACGGCTGTGGCGCTGAAGTTGCCTGTCAATGTGGAGTTGGTGGCATGTGAAACCCGCATGTGAAGCATTCGTTTGTGTGGGATGCTCTACCAGGTTCATTCCTAGATAATGCACTCAAAGGGCACTAAGCATAGAGTGTGAAAACTGAGTTTCCTAGGAGTGCTATTGCTGGATCATACGGTATGTTGAATTTGAGTTGTTTGAATATTCTCCATACTGATTTCCATAGAGGCTGTACCAGCCTGCAGCCCCACCAGCAGTGGAGTAGGGTTCCCTTTTCCCCGCAACCTCGCCAACAAGTGTCGTTGGTGCTTTCATTCATGTGGGCCAGTCTTATTGGCGTTAGGTGGTACCTCATTGATGTTTTAATTTGGATTTCCCTTATTACCAGGGAACTTGAGCATTTTTTCATATGCTTATTTGCCATTTGGGTTTGTTCCTTTGTGAAGTGTTTGCCCATTTCCCGTGCCCATTTCTTGAGTGGCTTGTTTGTTTTGACATTTTGGTTGTTTTGTAGCTCTTTGTATATTCTGGAGATCAGCCCTCTATCACCTATGTCGTGTGCGAAGATCTTCTCCCATTCTGTGGGTTGCCTTTTTACTTTGTTGATTGTTTCTCTAGCTGTACAGAAGCTTCTTAGTTTGATGAGGTCCCAATTGTTTATTTTGGTCTCGATTTCTACTGCATCTGGTGTCTTTTTTAGGAAGTGAGGGCCTACCCCTAAGTGTTCCAGTGCACTTGTTCTATGAGAAACCAACATGCACTCCTATGTTCATAGCAGCACAATCAGTAATTGCAAAAACATGGAAACAACCAAAATGCCCATCAACAGAGGATTGGATAAGAAAGCTATGGTTCATCTACTCCATGGAATACTACTCAGCTATTAAAAAAAAACAAAATGCAGTTCTTTGTGGCCAAATGGGCCAAACTGGAAACCATAATGCTAAGGGAAATGAGCCAATCCCAAAAGGTTAAATACCACATGTTTGCCTTAATTTAAGATGATATGATGTTATGTATAACATGTTATGTTTTGAATGTTATATGTTGTGTATAAACTAAAATTGAAGTATAGGTGAGGTGGTCACAGAAGGTGGCCGGGAACTCGCATTTACTCTTAACATATTGATTACTCATTACTATGTCAATTAATTCCATAATGATGTAAATTTTTGCTGATGGTATGTTGGAGCTTTCAATTGACTGGGATGATACTCTGCTGGCTCTGTCTTCAGACCAGAGAGGGTATACCTAAGAAGCCGTTGAACTTGACTGGACAATAAGATACTGGACTCTATGTTTGGTATATGCTTGCAATGGGGAAATCTCAACTGAACTTGAGCTGCGGTTATGCAACAAGGTGGAGGAATCCACCATGGCGGGAGGATTTGGGGAGGGGTAGGGAGAACCCAAGTATCTATGTAACTGTGTCACATAATACAATGTAATTACTGAAGTTAAATAATAAATAATTAAAAAAAAAAAAGATGTGTGTTAACCAAAAAAAAAAAAAAAAAAAAAAAAAAGGAAACTGAGTTTCCTTGAGAGCTGCTTGGAAGCCTGATGGTGTGTGAAGTTAGTGAGCCAAATGGAGTTGTTCTCCCACAAGAACCACTCGGCTGATCCTTCTTCAATATGCCCTTCACCAACATGCAGTGTTTCCTTGATTGAATTAGCTCTCACACCAATATTTGCGTCTAGAGCCTTTGCATTGAGGGCTATCTGAAAACGGCTGTGGCGCTGAAGTTGCCTATGAATGTGGAGTTGGTGGCATGTGAAACCCGCATGTGGAGCATTCGTTTGTGTGGGATGCTCTACCAGGTTCATTCCTAGATAATGCACTCAAAGGGCACTAAGCATAGAGTGTGAAAACTGAGTTTCCTTGAGAGCTGCTTGGAAGCCTGATGGTGTGTGAAGTTAGTGAGCCAAATGGAGTTGTTCTCCCACAAGAACCACTCGGCTGATCCTTCTTCAATATGCCCTTCACCAACATGCAGTGTTTCCTTGATTGAATTAGCTCTCACACCAATATTTGCGTCTAGAGCCTTTGCATTGAGGGCTATCTGAAAACGGCTGTGGCGCTGAAGTTGCCTGTGAATGTGGAGTTGGTGGCATGTGAAACCCGCATGTGGAGCATTCGTTTGTGTGGGATGCTTTACCAGGTTCATTCCTAGATAATGCACTCAAAGGGCACTAAGCATAGAGTGTGAAAACTGAGTTTCCTTGAGAGCTGCTTGGAAGCCTGATGGTGTGTGAAGTTAGTGAGCCAAATGGAGTTGTTCTCCCACAAGAACCACTCGGCTGATCCTTCTTCAATATGCCCTTCACCAACATGCAGTGTTTCCTTGATTGAATTAGCTCTCACACCAATATTTGCGTCTAGAGCCTTTGCATTGAGGGCTATCTGAAAACGGCTGTGGCGCTGAAGTTGCCTGTGAATGTGGAGTTGGTGGCATGTGAAACCCGCATGTGGAGCATTCGTTTGTGTGGGATGCTGACCAAGCATCATTTCAGTCCTAGGCACACAAAGGGCACTAAGCATAGAGTGTGAAAACTGAGTTTCCTTGAGAGCTGCTTGGAAGCCTGATGGTGTGTGAAGTTAGGGAGCCAAATGGAGTTGTTCTCCCACAAGAACCACTCGGCTGATCCTTCTTCAATATGCCCTTCACCAACATGCAGTGTTTCCTTGATTGAATTAGCTCTCACACCAATATTTGCATCTAGAGCCTTTGCATTGAGGGCTATCTGAAAACGGCTGTGGCGCTGAAGTTGCCTGTGAATGTGGAGTTGGTGGCATGTGAAACCCGCATGTGGAGCATTCGTTTGTGTGGGATGCTCTACCAGGTTCATTCCTAGATAATGCACTCAAAGGGAACTAAGCATAGAGTGTGAAAACTGAGTTTCCTTGAGAGCTGCTTGGAAGCCTGATGGTGTGTGAAGTTAGTGAGCCAAATGGAGTTGTTCTCCCACAAGAACCACTCGGCTGATCCTTCTTCAATATGCCCTTCACCAACATGCAGTGTTTCCTTGATTGAATTAGCTCTCACAACAATATTTGCGTCTAGAGCCTTTGCATTGAGGGCTATCTGAAAACGGCTGTGGCGCTGAAGTTGCCTGTCAATGTGGAGTTGGTGGCATGTGAAACCCGCATGTGAAGCATTCGTTTGTGTGGGATGCTCTACCAGGTTCATTCCTAGATAATGCACTCAAAGGGCACTAAGCATAGAGTGTGAAAACTGAGTTTCCTAGGAGTGCTATTGCTGGATCATACGGTATGTTGAATTTGAGTTGTTTGAATATTCTCCATACTGATTTCCATAGAGGCTGTACCAGCCTGCAGCCCCACCAGCAGTGGAGTAGGGTTCCCTTTTCCCCGCAACCTCGCCAACAAGTGTCGTTGGTGCTTTCATTCATGTGGGCCAGTCTTATTGGCGTTAGGTGGTACCTCATTGATGTTTTAATTTGGATTTCCCTTATTACCAGGGAACTTGAGCATTTTTTCATATGCTTATTTGCCATTTGGGTTTGTTCCTTTGTGAAGTGTTTGCCCATTTCCCGTGCCCATTTCTTGAGTGGCTTGTTTGTTTTGACATTTTGGTTGTTTTGTAGCTCTTTGTATATTCTGGAGATCAGCCCTCTATCACCTATGTCGTGTGCGAAGATCTTCTCCCATTCTGTGGGTTGCCTTTTTACTTTGTTGATTGTTTCTCTAGCTGTACAGAAGCTTCTTAGTTTGATGAGGTCCCAATTGTTTATTTTGGTCTCGATTTCTACTGCATCTGGTGTCTTTTTTAGGAAGTGAGGGCCTACCCCTAAGTGTTCCAGTGCACTTGTTCTATGAGAAACCAACATGCACTCCTATGTTCATAGCAGCACAATCAGTAATTGCAAAAACATGGAAACAACCAAAATGCCCATCAACAGAGGATTGGATAAGAAAGCTATGGTTCATCTACTCCATGGAATACTACTCAGCTATTAAAAAAAAACAAAATGCAGTTCTTTGTGGCCAAATGGGCCAAACTGGAAACCATAATGCTAAGGGAAATGAGCCAATCCCAAAAGGTTAAATACCACATGTTTGCCTTAATTTAAGATGATATGATGTTATGTATAACATGTTATGTTTTGAATGTTATATGTTGTGTATAAACTAAAATTGAAGTATAGGTGAGGTGGTCACAGAAGGTGGCCGGGAACTCGCATTTACTCTTAACATATTGATTACTCATTACTATGTCAATTAATTCCATAATGATGTAAATTTTTGCTGATGGTATGTTGGAGCTTTCAATTGACTGGGATGATACTCTGCTGGCTCTGTCTTCAGACCAGAGAGGGTATACCTAAGAAGCCGTTGAACTTGACTGGACAATAAGATACTGGACTCTATGTTTGGTATATGCTTGCAATGGGGAAATCTCAACTGAACTTGAGCTGCGGTTATGCAACAAGGTGGAGGAATCCACCATGGCGGGAGGATTTGGGGAGGGGTAGGGAGAACCCAAGTATCTATGTAACTGTGTCACATAATACAATGTAATTACTGAAGTTAAATAATAAATAATTAAAAAAAAAAAAGATGTGTGTTAACCAAAAAAAAAAAAAAAAAAAAAAAAAAAAAAAAAAAAAGGAAACTGAGTTTCCTTGAGAGCTGCTTGGAAGCCTGATGGTGTGTGAAGTTAGTGAGCCAAATGGAGTTGTTCTCCCACAAGAACCACTCGGCTGATCCTTCTTCAATATGCCCTTCACCAACATGCAGTGTTTCCTTGATTGAATTAGCTCTCACACCAATATTTGCGTCTAGAGCCTTTGCATTGAGGGCTATCTGAAAACGGCTGTGGCGCTGAAGTTGCCTATGAATGTGGAGTTGGTGGCATGTGAAACCCGCATGTGGAGCATTCGTTTGTGTGGGATGCTCTACCAGGTTCATTCCTAGATAATGCACTCAAAGGGCACTAAGCATAGAGTGTGAAAACTGAGTTTCCTTGAGAGCTGCTTGGAAGCCTGATGGTGTGTGAAGTTAGTGAGCCAAATGGAGTTGTTCTCCCACAAGAACCACTCGGCTGATCCTTCTTCAATATGCCCTTCACCAACATGCAGTGTTTCCTTGATTGAATTAGCTCTCACACCAATATTTGCGTCTAGAGCCTTTGCATTGAGGGCTATCTGAAAACGGCTGTGGCGCTGAAGTTGCCTGTGAATGTGGAGTTGGTGGCATGTGAAACCCGCATGTGGAGCATTCGTTTGTGTGGGATGCTCTACCAGGTTCATTCCTAGATAATGCACTCAAAGGGCACTAAGCATAGAGTGTGAAAACTGAGTTTCCTTGAGAGCTGCTTGGAAGCCTGATGGTGTGTGAAGTTAGTGAGCCAAATGGAGTTGTTCTCCCACAAGAACCACTCGGCTGATCCTTCTTCAATATGCCCTTCACCAACATGCAGTGTTTCCTTGATTGAATTAGCTCTCACACCAATATTTGCGTCTAGAGCCTTTGCATTGAGGGCTATCTGAAAACGGCTGTGGCGCTGAAGTTGCCTGTGAATGTGGAGTTGGTGGCATGTGAAACCCGCATGTGGAGCATTCGTTTGTGTGGAATGCTGACCAAGCTTCATTTCAGTCCTAGCCATACAAAGGGCACTAAGCATAGAGTGTGAAAACTGAGTTTCCTTGAGAGCTGCTTGGAAGCCTGATGGTGTGTGGAGTTAGTGAGCCAAATGGAGTTGTTCTCCCACAAGAACCACTCGGCTGATCCTTCTTCAATATGCCCTTGACCAACATGCAGTGTTTCCTTGATTGAATTAGCTCTCACACCAATATTTGCGTCTAGAGCCTTTGCATTGAGGGCTATCTGAAAACGGCTGTGGCGCTGAAGTTGCCTGTGAATGTGGAGTTGGTGGCATGTGAAACCCGCATGTGGAGCATTCGTTTGTGTGGGATGCTGACCAAGCATCATTTCAGTCCTAGGCACACAAAGGGCACTAAGCATAGAGTGTGAAAACTGAGTTTCCTAGGAGTGCTATTGCTGGATCATACGGTATGTTGAATTTGAGTTGTTTGAATATTCTCCATACTGATTTCCATAGAGGCTGTACCAGCCTGCAGCCCCACCAGCAGTGGAGTAGGGTTCCCTTTTCCCCGCAACCTCGCCAACAAGTGTCGTTGGTGCTTTCATTCATGTGGGCCAGTCTTATTGGCGTTAGGTGGTACCTCATTGATGTTTTAATTTGGATTTCCCTTATTACCAGGGAACTTGAGCATTTTTTCATATGCTTATTTGCCATTTGGGTTTGTTCCTTTGTGAAGTGTTTGCCCATTTCCCGTGCCCATTTCTTGAGTGGCTTGTTTGTTTTGACATTTTGGTTGTTTTGTAGCTCTTTGTATATTCTGGAGATCAGCCCTCTATCACCTATGTCGTGTGCGAAGATCTTCTCCCATTCTGTGGGTTGCCTTTTTACTTTGTTGATTGTTTCTCTAGCTGTACAGAAGCTTCTTAGTTTGATGAGGTCCCAATTGTTTATTTTGGTCTCGATTTCTACTGCATCTGGTGTCTTTTTTAGGAAGTGAGGGCCTACCCCTAAGTGTTCCAGTGCACTTGTTCTATGAGAAACCAACATGCACTCCTATGTTCATAGCAGCACAATCAGTAATTGCAAAAACATGGAAACAACCAAAATGCCCATCAACAGAGGATTGGATAAGAAAGCTATGGTTCATCTACTCCATGGAATACTACTCAGCTATTAAAAAAAAACAAAATGCAGTTCTTTGTGGCCAAATGGGCCAAACTGGAAACCATAATGCTAAGGGAAATGAGCCAATCCCAAAAGGTTAAATACCACATGTTTGCCTTAATTTAAGATGATATGATGTTATGTATAACATGTTATGTTTTGAATGTTATATGTTGTGTATAAACTAAAATTGAAGTATAGGTGAGGTGGTCACAGAAGGTGGCCGGGAACTCGCATTTACTCTTAACATATTGATTACTCATTACTATGTCAATTAATTCCATAATGATGTAAATTTTTGCTGATGGTATGTTGGAGCTTTCAATTGACTGGGATGATACTCTGCTGGCTCTGTCTTCAGACCAGAGAGGGTATACCTAAGAAGCCGTTGAACTTGACTGGACAATAAGATACTGGACTCTATGTTTGGTATATGCTTGCAATGGGGAAATCTCAACTGAACTTGAGCTGCGGTTATGCAACAAGGTGGAGGAATCCACCATGGCGGGAGGATTTGGGGAGGGGTAGGGAGAACCCAAGTATCTATGTAACTGTGTCACATAATACAATGTAATTACTGAAGTTAAATAATAAATAATTAAAAAAAAAAAAGATGTGTGTTAACCAAAAAAAAAAAAAAAAAAAAAAAAAAAAAAAAAAGGAAACTGAGTTTCCTTGAGAGCTGCTTGGAAGCCTGATGGTGTGTGAAGTTAGTGAGCCAAATGGAGTTGTTCTCCCACAAGAACCACTCGGCTGATCCTTCTTCAATATGCCCTTCACCAACATGCAGTGTTTCCTTGATTGAATTAGCTCTCACACCAATATTTGCGTCTAGAGCCTTTGCATTGAGGGCTATCTGAAAACGGCTGTGGCGCTGAAGTTGCCTATGAATGTGGAGTTGGTGGCATGTGAAACCCGCATGTGGAGCATTCGTTTGTGTGGGATGCTCTACCAGGTTCATTCCTAGATAATGCACTCAAAGGGCACTAAGCATAGAGTGTGAAAACTGAGTTTCCTTGAGAGCTGCTTGGAAGCCTGATGGTGTGTGAAGTTAGTGAGCCAAATGGAGTTGTTCTCCCACAAGAACCACTCGGCTGATCCTTCTTCAATATGCCCTTCACCAACATGCAGTGTTTCCTTGATTGAATTAGCTCTCACACCAATATTTGCGTCTAGAGCCTTTGCATTGAGGGCTATCTGAAAACGGCTGTGGCGCTGAAGTTGCCTATGAATGTGGAGTTGGTGGCATGTGAAACCCGCATGTGGAGCATTCGTTTGTGTGGGATGCTCTACCAGGTTCATTCCTAGATAATGCACTCAAAGGGCACTAAGCATAGAGTGTGAAAACTGAGTTTCCTTGAGAGCTGCTTGGAAGCCTGATGGTGTGTGAAGTTAGTGAGCCAAATGGAGTTGTTCTCCCACAAGAACCACTCGGCTGATCCTTCTTCAATATGCCCTTCACCAACATGCAGTGTTTCCTTGATTGAATTAGCTCTCACACCAATATTTGCGTCTAGAGCCTTTGCATTGAGGGCTATCTGAAAACGGCTGTGGCGCTGATGTTGCCTGTGAATGTGGAGTTGGTGGCATGTGAAACCCGCATGTGGAGCATTCGTTTGTGTGGGATGCTCTACCAGGTTCATTCCTAGATAATGCACTCAAAGGGCACTAAGCATAGAGTGTGAAAACTGAGTTTCCTTGAGAGCTGCTTGGAAGCCTGATGGTGTGTGAAGTTAGTGAGCCAAATGGAGTTGTTCTCCCACAAGAACCACTCGGCTGATCCTTCTTCAATATGCCCTTCACCAACATGCAGTGTTTCCTTGATTGAATTAGCTCTCACACCAATATTTGCGTCTAGAGCCTTTGCATTGAGGGCTATCTGAAAACGGCTGTGGCGCTGAAGTTGCCTGTGAATGTGGAGTTGGTGGCATGTGAAACCCGCATGTGGAGCATTCGTTTGTGTGGAATGCTGACCAAGCTTCATTTCAGTCCTAGCCATACAAAGGGCACTAAGCATAGAGTGTGAAAACTGAGTTTCCTTGAGAGCTGCTTGGAAGCCTGATGGTGTGTGGAGTTAGTGAGCCAAATGGAGTTGTTCTCCCACAAGAACCACTCGGCTGATCCTTCTTCAATATGCCCTTGACCAACATGCAGTGTTTCCTTGATTGAATTAGCTCTCACACCAATATTTGCGTCTAGAGCCTTTGCATTGAGGGCTATCTGAAAACGGCTGTGGCGCTGAAGTTGCCTGTGAATGTGGAGTTGGTGGCATGTGAAACCCGCATGTGGAGCATTCGTTTGTGTGGGATGCTGACCAAGCTTCATTTCAGTCCTAGGCACACAAAGGGCACTAAGCATAGAGTGTGAAAACTGAGTTTCCTAGGAGTGCTATTGCTGGATCATACGGTATGTTGAATTTGAGTTGTTTGAATATTCTCCATACTGATTTCCATAGAGGCTGTACCAGCCTGCAGCCCCACCAGCAGTGGAGTAGGGTTCCCTTTTCCCCGCAACCTCGCCAACAAGTGTCGTTGGTGCTTTCATTCATGTGGGCCAGTCTTATTGGCGTTAGGTGGTACCTCATTGATGTTTTAATTTGGATTTCCCTTATTACCAGGGAACTTGAGCATTTTTTCATATGCTTATTTGCCATTTGGGTTTGTTCCTTTGTGAAGTGTTTGCCCATTTCCCGTGCCCATTTCTTGAGTGGCTTGTTTGTTTTGACATTTTGGTTGTTTTGTAGCTCTTTGTATATTCTGGAGATCAGCCCTCTATCACCTATGTCGTGTGCGAAGATCTTCTCCCATTCTGTGGGTTGCCTTTTTACTTTGTTGATTGTTTCTCTAGCTGTACAGAAGCTTCTTAGTTTGATGAGGTCCCAATTGTTTATTTTGGTCTCGATTTCTACTGCATCTGGTGTCTTTTTTAGGAAGTGAGGGCCTACCCCTAAGTGTTCCAGTGCACTTGTTCTATGAGAAACCAACATGCACTCCTATGTTCATAGCAGCACAATCAGTAATTGCAAAAACATGGAAACAACCAAAATGCCCATCAACAGAGGATTGGATAAGAAAGCTATGGTTCATCTACTCCATGGAATACTACTCAGCTATTAAAAAAAAACAAAATGCAGTTCTTTGTGGCCAAATGGGCCAAACTGGAAACCATAATGCTAAGGGAAATGAGCCAATCCCAAAAGGTTAAATACCACATGTTTGCCTTAATTTAAGATGATATGATGTTATGTATAACATGTTATGTTTTGAATGTTATATGTTGTGTATAAACTAAAATTGAAGTATAGGTGAGGTGGTCACAGAAGGTGGCCGGGAACTCGCATTTACTCTTAACATATTGATTACTCATTACTATGTCAATTAATTCCATAATGATGTAAATTTTTGCTGATGGTATGTTGGAGCTTTCAATTGACTGGGATGATACTCTGCTGGCTCTGTCTTCAGACCAGAGAGGGTATACCTAAGAAGCCGTTGAACTTGACTGGACAATAAGATACTGGACTCTATGTTTGGTATATGCTTGCAATGGGGAAATCTCAACTGAACTTGAGCTGCGGTTATGCAACAAGGTGGAGGAATCCACCATGGCGGGAGGATTTGGGGAGGGGTAGGGAGAACCCAAGTATCTATGTAACTGTGTCACATAATACAATGTAATTACTGAAGTTAAATAATAAATAATTAAAAAAAAAAAAGATGTGTGTTAACCAAAAAAAAAAAAAAAAAAAAAAAAAAAAAAAAAAGGAAACTGAGTTTCCTTGAGAGCTGCTTGGAAGCCTGATGGTGTGTGAAGTTAGTGAGCCAAATGGAGTTGTTCTCCCACAAGAACCACTCGGCTGATCCTTCTTCAATATGCCCTTCACCAACATGCAGTGTTTCCTTGATTGAATTAGCTCTCACACCAATATTTGCGTCTAGAGCCTTTGCATTGAGGGCTATCTGAAAACGGCTGTGGCGCTGAAGTTGCCTGTGAATGTGGAGTTGGTGGCATGTGAAACCCGCATGTGGAGCATTCGTTTGTGTGGGATGCTCTACCAGGTTCATTCCTAGATAATGCACTCAAAGGGCACTAAGCATAGAGTGTGAAAACTGAGTTTCCTTGAGAGCTGCTTGGAAGCCTGATGGTGTGTGAAGTTAGTGAGCCAAATGGAGTTGTTCTCCCACAAGAACCACTCGGCTGATCCTTCTTCAATATGCCCTTCACCAACATGCAGTGTTTCCTTGATTGAATTAGCTCTCACACCAATATTTGCGTCTAGAGCCTTTGCATTGAGGGCTATCTGAAAACGGCTGTGGCGCTGAAGTTGCCTGTGAATGTGGAGTTGGTGGCATGTGAAACCCGCATGTGGAGCATTCGTTTGTGTGGGATGCTTTACCAGGTTCATTCCTAGATAATGCACTCAAAGGGCACTAAGCATAGAGTGTGAAAACTGAGTTTCCTTGAGAGCTGCTTGGAAGCCTGATGGTGTGTGAAGTTAGTGAGCCAAATGGAGTTGTTCTCCCACAAGAACCACTCGGCTGATCCTTCTTCAATATGCCCTTCACCAACATGCAGTGTTTCCTTGATTGAATTAGCTCTCACACCAATATTTGCGTCTAGAGCCTTTGCATTGAGGGCTATCTGAAAACGGCTGTGGCGCTGAAGTTGCCTGTGAATGTGGAGTTGGTGGCATGTGAAACCCGCATGTGGAGCATTCGTTTGTGTGGGATGCTCTACCAGGTTCATTCCTAGATAATGCACTCAAAGGGCACTAAGCATAGAGTGTGAAAACTGAGTTTCCTTGAGAGCTGCTTGGAAGCCTGATGGTGTGTGAAGTTAGTGAGCCAAATGGAATTGTTCTCCCACAAGAACCACTCGGCTGATCCTTCTTCAATATGCCCTTCACCAACATGCAGTGTTTCCTTGATTGAATTAGCTCTCACACCAATATTTGCGTCTAGAGCCTTTGCATTGAGGGCTATCTGAAAACGGCTGTGGCGCTGAAGTTGCCTGTGAATGTGGAGTTGGTGGCATGTGAAACCCGCATGTGGAGCATTCGTTTGTGTGGGATGCTCTACCAGGTTCATTCCTAGATAATGCACTCAAAGGGCACTAAGCATAGAGTGTGAAAACTGAGTTTCCTTGAGAGCTGCTTGGAAGCCTGATGGTGTGTGAAGTTAGGGAGCCAAATGGAGTTGTTCTCCCACAAGAACCACTCGGCTGATCCTTCTTCAATATGCCCTTCACCAACATGCAGTGTTTCCTTGATTGAATTAGCTCTCACACCAATATTTGCGTCTAGAGCCTTTGCATTGAGGGCTATCTGAAAACGGCTGTGGCGCTGAAGTTGCCTGTGAATGTGGAGTTGGTGGCATGTGAAACCCGCATGTGGAGCATTCGTTTGTGTGGGATGCTGACCAAGCATCATTTCAGTCCTAGGCACACAAAGGGCACTAAGCATAGAGTGTGAAAACTGAGTTTCCTTGAGAGCTGCTTGGAAGCCTGATGGTGTGTGAAGTTAGGGAGCCAAATGGAGTTGTTCTCCCACAAGAACCACTCGGCTGATCCTTCTTCAATATGCCCTTCACCAACATGCAGTGTTTCCTTGATTGAATTAGCTCTCACACCAATATTTGCATCTAGAGCCTTTGCATTGAGGGCTATCTGAAAACGGCTGTGGCGCTGAAGTTGCCTGTGAATGTGGAGTTGGTGGCATGTGAAACCCGCATGTGGAGCATTCGTTTGTGTGGGATGCTCTACCAGGTTCATTCCTAGATAATGCACTCAAAGGGAACTAAGCATAGAGTGTGAAAACTGAGTTTCCTTGAGAGCTGCTTGGAAGCCTGATGGTGTGTGAAGTTAGTGAGCCAAATGGAGTTGTTCTCCCACAAGAACCACTCGGCTGATCCTTCTTCAATATGCCCTTCACCAACATGCAGTGTTTCCTTGATTGAATTAGCTCTCACAACAATATTTGCGTCTAGAGCCTTTGCATTGAGGGCTATCTGAAAACGGCTGTGGCGCTGAAGTTGCCTGTCAATGTGGAGTTGGTGGCATGTGAAACCCGCATGTGAAGCATTCGTTTGTGTGGGATGCTCTACCAGGTTCATTCCTAGATAATGCACTCAAAGGGCACTAAGCATAGAGTGTGAAAACTGAGTTTCCTAGGAGTGCTATTGCTGGATCATACGGTATGTTGAATTTGAGTTGTTTGAATATTCTCCATACTGATTTCCATAGAGGCTGTACCAGCCTGCAGCCCCACCAGCAGTGGAGTAGGGTTCCCTTTTCCCCGCAACCTCGCCAACAAGTGTCGTTGGTGCTTTCATTCATGTGGGCCAGTCTTATTGGCGTTAGGTGGTACCTCATTGATGTTTTAATTTGGATTTCCCTTATTACCAGGGAACTTGAGCATTTTTTCATATGCTTATTTGCCATTTGGGTTTGTTCCTTTGTGAAGTGTTTGCCCATTTCCCGTGCCCATTTCTTGAGTGGCTTGTTTGTTTTGACATTTTGGTTGTTTTGTAGCTCTTTGTATATTCTGGAGATCAGCCCTCTATCACCTATGTCGTGTGCGAAGATCTTCTCCCATTCTGTGGGTTGCCTTTTTACTTTGTTGATTGTTTCTCTAGCTGTACAGAAGCTTCTTAGTTTGATGAGGTCCCAATTGTTTATTTTGGTCTCGATTTCTACTGCATCTGGTGTCTTTTTTAGGAAGTGAGGGCCTACCCCTAAGTGTTCCAGTGCACTTGTTCTATGAGAAACCAACATGCACTCCTATGTTCATAGCAGCACAATCAGTAATTGCAAAAACATGGAAACAACCAAAATGCCCATCAACAGAGGATTGGATAAGAAAGCTATGGTTCATCTACTCCATGGAATACTACTCAGCTATTAAAAAAAAACAAAATGCAGTTCTTTGTGGCCAAATGGGCCAAACTGGAAACCATAATGCTAAGGGAAATGAGCCAATCCCAAAAGGTTAAATACCACATGTTTGCCTTAATTTAAGATGATATGATGTTATGTATAACATGTTATGTTTTGAATGTTATATGTTGTGTATAAACTAAAATTGAAGTATAGGTGAGGTGGTCACAGAAGGTGGCCGGGAACTCGCATTTACTCTTAACATATTGATTACTCATTACTATGTCAATTAATTCCATAATGATGTAAATTTTTGCTGATGGTATGTTGGAGCTTTCAATTGACTGGGATGATACTCTGCTGGCTCTGTCTTCAGACCAGAGAGGGTATACCTAAGAAGCCGTTGAACTTGACTGGACAATAAGATACTGGACTCTATGTTTGGTATATGCTTGCAATGGGGAAATCTCAACTGAACTTGAGCTGCGGTTATGCAACAAGGTGGAGGAATCCACCATGGCGGGAGGATTTGGGGAGGGGTAGGGAGAACCCAAGTATCTATGTAACTGTGTCACATAATACAATGTAATTACTGAAGTTAAATAATAAATAATTAAAAAAAAAAAAAGATGTGTGTTAACCAAAAAAAAAAAAAAAAAAAAAAAAAAAAAAAGGAAACTGAGTTTCCTTGAGAGCTGCTTGGAAGCCTGATGGTGTGTGAAGTTAGTGAGCCAAATGGAGTTGTTCTCCCACAAGAACCACTCGGCTGATCCTTCTTCAATATGCCCTTCACCAACATGCAGTGTTTCCTTGATTGAATTAGCTCTCACACCAATATTTGCGTCTAGAGCCTTTGCATTGAGGGCTATCTGAAAACGGCTGTGGCGCTGAAGTTGCCTATGAATGTGGAGTTGGTGGCATGTGAAACCCGCATGTGGAGCATTCGTTTGTGTGGGATGCTCTACCAGGTTCATTCCTAGATAATGCACTCAAAGGGCACTAAGCATAGAGTGTGAAAACTGAGTTTCCTTGAGAGCTGCTTGGAAGCCTGATGGTGTGTGAAGTTAGTGAGCCAAATGGAGTTGTTCTCCCACAAGAACCACTCGGCTGATCCTTCTTCAATATGCCCTTCACCAACATGCAGTGTTTCCTTGATTGAATTAGCTCTCACACCAATATTTGCGTCTAGAGCCTTTGCATTGAGGGCTATCTGAAAACGGCTGTGGCGCTGAAGTTGCCTGTGAATGTGGAGTTGGTGGCATGTGAAACCCGCATGTGGAGCATTCGTTTGTGTGGGATGCTCTACCAGGTTCATTCCTAGATAATGCACTCAAAGGGCACTAAGCATAGAGTGTGAAAACTGAGTTTCCTTGAGAGCTGCTTGGAAGCCTGATGGTGTGTGAAGTTAGTGAGCCAAATGGAGTTGTTCTCCCACAAGAACCACTCGGCTGATCCTTCTTCAATATGCCCTTCACCAACATGCAGTGTTTCCTTGATTGAATTAGCTCTCACACCAATATTTGCGTCTAGAGCCTTTGCATTGAGGGCTATCTGAAAACGGCTGTGGCGCTGAAGTTGCCTGTGAATGTGGAGTTGGTGGCATGTGAAACCCGCATGTGGAGCATTCGTTTGTGTGGAATGCTGACCAAGCTTCATTTCAGTCCTAGCCATACAAAGGGCACTAAGCATAGAGTGTGAAAACTGAGTTTCCTTGAGAGCTGCTTGGAAGCCTGATGGTGTGTGGAGTTAGTGAGCCAAATGGAGTTGTTCTCCCACAAGAACCACTCGGCTGATCCTTCTTCAATATGCCCTTGACCAACATGCAGTGTTTCCTTGATTGAATTAGCTCTCACACCAATATTTGCGTCTAGAGCCTTTGCATTGAGGGCTATCTGAAAACGGCTGTGGCGCTGAAGTTGCCTGTGAATGTGGAGTTGGTGGCATGTGAAACCCGCATGTGGAGCATTCGTTTGTGTGGGATGCTGACCAAGCTTCATTTCAGTCCTAGGCACACAAAGGGCACTAAGCATAGAGTGTGAAAACTGAGTTTCCTAGGAGTGCTATTGCTGGATCATACGGTATGTTGAATTTGAGTTGTTTGAATATTCTCCATACTGATTTCCATAGAGGCTGTACCAGCCTGCAGCCCCACCAGCAGTGGAGTAGGGTTCCCTTTTCCCCGCAACCTCGCCAACAAGTGTCGTTGGTGCTTTCATTCATGTGGGCCAGTCTTATTGGCGTTAGGTGGTACCTCATTGATGTTTTAATTTGGATTTCCCTTATTACCAGGGAACTTGAGCATTTTTTCATATGCTTATTTGCCATTTGGGTTTGTTCCTTTGTGAAGTGTTTGCCCATTTCCCGTGCCCATTTCTTGAGTGGCTTGTTTGTTTTGACATTTTGGTTGTTTTGTAGCTCTTTGTATATTCTGGAGATCAGCCCTCTATCACCTATGTCGTGTGCGAAGATCTTCTCCCATTCTGTGGGTTGCCTTTTTACTTTGTTGATTGTTTCTCTAGCTGTACAGAAGCTTCTTAGTTTGATGAGGTCCCAATTGTTTATTTTGGTCTCGATTTCTACTGCATCTGGTGTCTTTTTTAGGAAGTGAGGGCCTACCCCTAAGTGTTCCAGTGCACTTGTTCTATGAGAAACCAACATGCACTCCTATGTTCATAGCAGCACAATCAGTAATTGCAAAAACATGGAAACAACCAAAATGCCCATCAACAGAGGATTGGATAAGAAAGCTATGGTTCATCTACTCCATGGAATACTACTCAGCTATTAAAAAAAAACAAAATGCAGTTCTTTGTGGCCAAATGGGCCAAACTGGAAACCATAATGCTAAGGGAAATGAGCCAATCCCAAAAGGTTAAATACCACATGTTTGCCTTAATTTAAGATGATATGATGTTATGTATAACATGTTATGTTTTGAATGTTATATGTTGTGTATAAACTAAAATTGAAGTATAGGTGAGGTGGTCACAGAAGGTGGCCGGGAACTCGCATTTACTCTTAACATATTGATTACTCATTACTATGTCAATTAATTCCATAATGATGTAAATTTTTGCTGATGGTATGTTGGAGCTTTCAATTGACTGGGATGATACTCTGCTGGCTCTGTCTTCAGACCAGAGAGGGTATACCTAAGAAGCCGTTGAACTTGACTGGACAATAAGATACTGGACTCTATGTTTGGTATATGCTTGCAATGGGGAAATCTCAACTGAACTTGAGCTGCGGTTATGCAACAAGGTGGAGGAATCCACCATGGCGGGAGGATTTGGGGAGGGGTAGGGAGAACCCAAGTATCTATGTAACTGTGTCACATAATACAATGTAATTACTGAAGTTAAATAATAAATAATTAAAAAAAAAAAAAGATGTGTGTTAACCAAAAAAAAAAAAAAAAAAAAAAAAAAAAAAAAAAAGGAAACTGAGTTTCCTTGAGAGCTGCTTGGAAGCCTGATGGTGTGTGAAGTTAGTGAGCCAAATGGAGTTGTTCTCCCACAAGAACCACTCGGCTGATCCTTCTTCAATATGCCCTTCACCAACATGCAGTGTTTCCTTGATTGAATTAGCTCTCACACCAATATTTGCGTCTAGAGCCTTTGCATTGAGGGCTATCTGAAAACGGCTGTGGCGCTGAAGTTGCCTGTGAATGTGGAGTTGGTGGCATGTGAAACCCGCATGTGGAGCATTCGTTTGTGTGGGATGCTCTACCAGGTTCATTCCTAGATAATGCACTCAAAGGGCACTAAGCATAGAGTGTGAAAACTGAGTTTCCTTGAGAGCTGCTTGGAAGCCTGATGGTGTGTGAAGTTAGTGAGCCAAATGGAGTTGTTCTCCCACAAGAACCACTCGGCTGATCCTTCTTCAATATGCCCTTCACCAACATGCAGTGTTTCCTTGATTGAATTAGCTCTCACACCAATATTTGCGTCTAGAGCCTTTGCATTGAGGGCTATCTGAAAACGGCTGTGGCGCTGAAGTTGCCTGTGAATGTGGAGTTGGTGGCATGTGAAACCCGCATGTGGAGCATTCGTTTGTGTGGGATGCTTTACCAGGTTCATTCCTAGATAATGCACTCAAAGGGCACTAAGCATAGAGTGTGAAAACTGAGTTTCCTTGAGAGCTGCTTGGAAGCCTGATGGTGTGTGAAGTTAGTGAGCCAAATGGAGTTGTTCTCCCACAAGAACCACTCGGCTGATCCTTCTTCAATATGCCCTTCACCAACATGCAGTGTTTCCTTGATTGAATTAGCTCTCACACCAATATTTGCGTCTAGAGCCTTTGCATTGAGGGCTATCTGAAAACGGCTGTGGCGCTGAAGTTGCCTGTGAATGTGGAGTTGGTGGCATGTGAAACCCGCATGTGGAGCATTCGTTTGTGTGGGATGCTCTACCAGGTTCATTCCTAGATAATGCACTCAAAGGGCACTAAGCATAGAGTGTGAAAACTGAGTTTCCTTGAGAGCTGCTTGGAAGCCTGATGGTGTGTGAAGTTAGTGAGCCAAATGGAATTGTTCTCCCACAAGAACCACTCGGCTGATCCTTCTTCAATATGCCCTTCACCAACATGCAGTGTTTCCTTGATTGAATTAGCTCTCACACCAATATTTGCGTCTAGAGCCTTTGCATTGAGGGCTATCTGAAAACGGCTGTGGCGCTGAAGTTGCCTGTGAATGTGGAGTTGGTGGCATGTGAAACCCGCATGTGGAGCATTCGTTTGTGTGGGATGCTCTACCAGGTTCATTCCTAGATAATGCACTCAAAGGGCACTAAGCATAGAGTGTGAAAACTGAGTTTCCTTGAGAGCTGCTTGGAAGCCTGATGGTGTGTGAAGTTAGGGAGCCAAATGGAGTTGTTCTCCCACAAGAACCACTCGGCTGATCCTTCTTCAATATGCCCTTCACCAACATGCAGTGTTTCCTTGATTGAATTAGCTCTCACACCAATATTTGCGTCTAGAGCCTTTGCATTGAGGGCTATCTGAAAACGGCTGTGGCGCTGAAGTTGCCTGTGAATGTGGAGTTGGTGGCATGTGAAACCCGCATGTGGAGCATTCGTTTGTGTGGGATGCTGACCAAGCTTCATTTCAGTCCTAGGCACACAACGGGCACTAAGCATAGAGTGTGAAAACTGAGTTTCCTTGAGAGCTGCTTGGAAGCCTGATGGTGTGTGAAGTTAGTGAGCCAAATGGAGTTGTTCTCCCACAAGAACCACTTGGCTGATCCTTCTTCAATATGCCCTTCACCAACATGCAGTGTTTCCTTGATTGAATTAGCTCTCACACCAATATTTGCGTCTAGAGCCTTTGCATTGAGGGCTATCTGAAAACGGCTGTGGCGCTGAAGTTGCCTGTGAATGTGGAGTTGGTGGCATGTGAAACCCGCATGTGGAGCATTCGTTTGTGTGGGATGCTTTACCAGGTTCATTCCTAGATAATGCACTCAAAGGGCACTAAGCATAGAGTGTGAAAACTGAGTTTCCTTGAGAGCTGCTTGGAAGCCTGATGGTGTGTGAAGTTAGTGAGCCAAATGGAGTTGTTCTCCCACAAGAACCACTCGGCTGATCCTTCTTCAATATGCCCTTCACCAACATGCAGTGTTTCCTTGATTGAATTAGCTCTCACACCAATATTTGCGTCTAGAGCCTTTGCATTGAGGGCTATCTGAAAACGGCTGTGGCGCTGAAGTTGCCTGTGAATGTGGAGTTGGTGGCATGTGAAACCCGCATGTGGAGCATTCGTTTGTGTGGGATGCTCTACCAGGTTCATTCCTAGATAATGCACTCAAAGGGCACTAAGCATAGAGTGTGAAAACTGAGTTTCCTTGAGAGCTGCTTGGAAGCCTGATGGTGTGTGAAGTTAGTGAGCCAAATGGAGTTGTTCTCCCACAAGAACCACTCAGCTGATCCTTCCTCAATATGCCCTTCACCAACATGCAGTGTTTCCTTGATTGAATTAGCTCTCACACCAATATTTGCGTCTAGAGCCTTTGCATTGAGGGCTATCTGAAAACGGCTGTGGCGCTGAAGTTGCCTGTGAATGTGGAGTTGGTGGCATGTGAAACCCGCATGTGGAGCATTCGTTTGTGTGGGATGCTGACCAAGCTTCATTTCAGTCCTAGGCACACAAAAGGCACTAAGCATAGAGTGTGAAAACTGAGTTTCCTTGAGAGCTGCTTGGAAGCCTGATGGTGTGTGAAGTTAGGGAGCCAAATGGAGTTGTTCTCCCACAAGAACCACTCGGCTGATCCTTCTTCAATATGCCCTTCACCAACATGCAGTGTTTCCTTGATTGAATTAGCTCTCACACCAATATTTGCGTCTAGAGCCTTTGCATTGAGGGCTATCTGAAAACGGCTGTGGCGCTGAAGTTGCCTGTCAATGTGGAGTTGGTGGCATGTGAAACCCGCATGTGGAGCATTCGTTTGTGTGGGATGCTCTACCAGGTTCATTCCTAGATAATGCACTCAAAGGGCACTAAGCATAGAGTGTGAAAACTGAGTTTCCTTGAGAGCTGCTTGGAAGCCTGATGGTGTGTGAAGTTAGTGAGCCAAATGGAGTTGTTCTCCCACAAGAACCACTCGGCTGATCCTTCTTCAATATGCCCTTCACCAACATGCAGTGTTTCCTTGATTGAATTAGCTCTCACACCAATATTTGCGTCTAGAGCCTTTGCATTGAGGGCTATCTGAAAACGGCTGTGGCGCTGAAGTTGCCTGTGAATGTGGAGTTGGTGGCATGTGAAACCCGCATGTGGAGCATTCGTTTGTGTGGGATGCTCTACCAGGTTCATTCCTAGATAATGCACTCAAAGGGCACTAAGCATAGAGTGTGAAAACTGAGTTTCCTTGAGAGCTGCTTGGAAGCCTGATGGTGTGTGAAGTTAGTGAGCCAAATGGAGTTGTTCTCCCACAAGAACCACTCGGCTGATCCTTCTTCAATATGCCCTTCACCAACATGCAGTGTTTCCTTGATTGAATTAGCTCTCACACCAATATTTGCGTCTAGAGCCTTTGCATTGAGGGCTATCTGAAAACGGCTGTGGCGCTGAAGTTGCCTGTGAATGTGGAGTTGGTGGCATGTGAAACCCGCATGTGGAGCATTCGTTTGTGTGGGATGCTTTACCAGGATCATTCCTAGATAATGCACTCAAAGGGCACTAAGCATAGAGTGTGAAAACTGAGTTTCCTTGAGAGCTGCTTGGAAGCCTGATGGTGTGTGAAGTTAGTGAGCCAAATGGAGTTGTTCTCCCACAAGAACCACTCGGCTGATCCTTCTTCAATATGCCCTTCACCAACATGCAGTGTTTCCTTGATTGAATTAGCTCTCACACCAATATTTGCGTCTAGAGCCTTTGCATTGAGGGCTATCTGAAAACGGCTGTGGCGCTGAAGTTGCCTGTGAATGTGGAGTTGGTGGCATGTGAAACCCGCATGTGGAGCATTCGTTTGTGTGGGATGCTCTACCAGGTTCATTCCTAGATAATGCACTCAAAGGGCACTAAGCATAGAGTGTGAAAACTGAGTTTCCTTGAGAGCTGCTTGGAAGCCTGATGGTGTGTGAAGTTAGTGAGCCAAATGGAGTTGTTCTCCCACAAGAACCACTCGGCTGATCCTTCTTCAATATGCCCTTGACCAACATGCAGTGTTTCCTTGATTGAATTAGCTCTCACACCAATATTTGCGTCTAGAGCCTTTGCATTGAGGGCTATCTGAAAACGGCTGTGGCGCTGAAGTTGCCTGTGAATGTGGAGTTGGTGGCATGTGAAACCCGCATGTGGAGCATTCGTTTGTGTGGGATGCTCTACCAGGTTCATTCCTAGATAATGCACTCAAAGGGCACTAAGCATAGAGTGTGAAAACTGAGTTTCCTTGAGAGCTGCTTGGAAGCCTGATGGTGTGTGAAGTTAGTGAGCCAAATGGAATTGTTCTCCCACAAGAACCACTCAGCTGATCCTTCTTCAATATGCCCTTCACCAACATGCAGTGTTTCCTTGATTGAATTAGCTCTCACACCAATATTTGCGTCTAGAGCCTTTGCATTGAGGGCTATCTGAAAACGGCTGTGGCGCTGAAGTTGCCTGTGAATGTGGAGTTGGTGGCATGTGAAACCCGCATGTGGAGCATTCGTTTGTGTGGGATGCTTTACCAGGTTCATTCCTAGATAATGCACTCAAAGGGCACTAAGCATAGAGTGTGAAAACTGAGTTTCCTTGAGAGCTGCTTGGAAGCCTGATGGTGTGTGAAGTTAGTGAGCCAAATGGAGTTGTTCTCCCACAAGAACCACTCGGCTTATCCTTCTTCAATATGCCCTTGACCAACATGCAGTGTTTCCTTGATTGAATTAGCTCTCACACCAATATTTGCGTCTAGAGCCTTTGCATTGAGGGCTATCTGAAAACGGCTGTGGCGCTGAAGTTGCCTGTGAATGTGGAGTTGGTGGCATGTGAAACCCGCATGTGGAGCATTCGTTTGTGTGGGATGCTCTACCAGGTTCATTCCTAGATAATGCACTCAAAGGGCACTAAGCATAGAGTGTGAAAACTGAGTTTCCTTGAGAGCTGCTTGGAAGCCTGATGGTGTGTGAAGTTAGTGAGCCAAATGGAGTTGTTCTCCCACAAGAACCACTCGGCTGATCCTTCCTCAATATGCCCTTCACCAACATGCAGTGTTTCCTTGATTGAATTAGCTCTCACACCAATATTTGCGTCTAGAGCCTTTGCATTGAGGGCTATCTGAAAACGGCTGTGGCGCTGAAGTTGCCTGTGAATGTGGAGTTGGTGGCATGTGAAACCCGCATGTGGAGCATTCGTTTGTGTGGGATGCTGACCAAGCTTCATTTCAGTCCTAGCCATACAAAGGGCACTAAGCATAGAGTGTGAAAACTGAGTTTCCTTGAGAGCTGCTTGGAAGCCTGATGGTGTGTGAAGTTAGTGAGCCAAATGGAGTTGTTCTCCCACAAGAACCACTCGGCTGATCCTTCTTCAATATGCCCTTGACCAACATGCAGTGTTTCCTTGATTGAATTAGCTCTCACACCAATATTTGCGTCTAGAGCCTTTGCATTGAGGGCTATCTGAAAACGGCTGTGGCGCTGAAGTTGCCTGTGAATGTGGAGTTGGTGGCATGTGAAACCCGCATGTGGAGCATTCGTTTGTGTGGAATGCTGACCAAGCTTCATTTCAGTCCTAGGCACACAAAGGGCACTAAGCATAGAGTGTGAAAACTGAGTTTCCTTGAGAGCTGCTTGGAAGCCTGATGGTGTGTGAAGTTAGGGAGCCAAATGGAGTTGTTCTCCCACAAGAACCACTCGGCTGATCCTTCTTCAATATGCCCTTCACCAACATGCAGTGTTTCCTTGATTGAATTAGCTCTCACACCAATATTTGCGTCTAGAGCCTTTGCATTGAGGGCTATCTGAAAACGGCTGTGGCGCTGAAGTTGCCTGTGAATGTGGAGTTGGTGGCATGTGAAACCCGCATGTGGAGCATTCGTTTGTGTGGGATGCTCTACCAGGTTCATTCCTAGATAATGCACTCAAAGGGCACTAAGCATAGAGTGTGAAAACTGAGTTTCCTTGAGAGCTGCTTGGAAGCCTGATGGTGTGTGAAGTTAGTGAGCCAAATGGAGTTGTTCTCCCACAAGAACCACTCGGCTGATCCTTCTTCAATATGCCCTTGACCAACATGCAGTGTTTCCTTGATTGAATTAGCTCTCACACCAATATTTGCGTCTAGAGCCTTTGCATTGAGGGCTATCTGAAAACGGCTGTGGCGCTGAAGTTGCCTGTGAATGTGGAGTTGGTGGCATGTGAAACCCGCATGTGAAGCATTCGTTTGTGTGGGATGCTCTACCAGGTTCATTCCTAGATAATGCACTCAAAGGGCACTAAGCATAGAGTGTGGAAACTGAGTTTCCTTGAGAGCTGCTTGGAAGCCTGATGGTGTGTGAAGTTAGGGAGCCAAATGGAGTTGTTCTCCCACAAGAACCACTCGGCTGATCCTTCTTCAATATGCCCTTGACCAACATGCAGTGTTTCCTTGATTGAATTAGCTCTCACACCAATATTTGCGTCTAGAGCCTTTGCATTGAGGGCTATCTGAAAACGGCTGTGGCGCTGAAGTTGCCTGTGAATGTGGAGTTGGTGGCATGTGAAACCCGCATGTGGAGCATTCGTTTGTGTGGGATGCTGACCAAGCTTCATTTCAGTCCTAGCCACACAAAGAGCACTAAGCATAGAGTGTGAAAACTGAGTTTCCTTGAGAGCTGCTTGGAAGCCTGATGGTGTGTGAAGTTAGCGAGCCAAATGGAGTTGTTCTCCCACAAGAACCACTCGGCTGATTCTTCTTCAATATGCCCTTCACCAACATGCAGTGTTTCCTTGATTGAATTAGCTCTCACACCAATATTTGCGTCTAGAGCCTTTGCATTGAGGGCTATCTGAAAACGGCTGTGGCGCTGAAGTTGCCTGTGAATGTGGAGTTGGTGGCATGTGAAACCCGCATGTGGAGCATTCGTTTGTGTGGGATGCTGACCAAGCTTCATTTCAGTCCTAGGCACACAAAGGGCACTAAGCATAGAGTGTGAAAACTGAGTTTCCTTGAGAGCTGCTTGGAAGCCTGATGGTGTGTGAAGTTAAGGAGCTAAATGGAGTTGTTCTCCCACAAGAACCACTCGGCTTATCCTTCTTCAATATGCCCTTCACCAACATGCAGTGTTTCCTTGATTGAATTAGCTCTCACACCAATATTTGCGTCTAGAGCCTTTGCATTGAGGGCTATCTGAAAACGGCTGTGGCGCTGAAGTTGCCTGTGAATGTGGAGTTGGTGGCATGTGAAACCCGCATGTGGAGCATTCGTTTGTGTGGGATGCTCTACCAGGTTCATTCCTAGATAATGCACTCAAAGGGCACTAAGCATAGAGTGTGAAAACTGAGTTTCCTTGAGAGCTGCTTGGAAGCCTGATGGTGTGTGAAGTTAGTGAGCCAAATGGAGTTGTTCTCCCACAAGAACCACTCGGCTGATCCTTCTTCAATATGCCCTTCACCAACATGCAGTGTTTCCTTGATTGAATTAGCTCTCACACCAATATTTGCGTCTAGAGCCTTTGCATTGAGGGCTATCTGAAAACGGCTGTGGCGCTGAAGTTGCCTGTGAATGTGGAGTTGGTGGCATGTGAAACCCGCATGTGGAGCATTCGTTTGTGTGGGATGCTGACCAAGCTTCATTTCAGTCCTAGGCACACAAAGGGCACTAAACATACAGTGTGAAAACTGAGTTTCCTTGAGAGCTGCTTGGAAGCCTGATGGTGTGTGAAGTTAGTGAGCCAAATGGAGTTGTTCTCCCACAAGAACCACTCGGCTGATCCTTCTTCAATATGCCCTTGACCAACATGCAGTGTTTCCTTGATTGAATTAGCTCTCACACCAATATTTGCGTCTAGAGCCTTTGCATTGAGGGCTATCTGAAAACGGCTGTGGCGCTGAAGTTGCCTGTGAATGTGGAGTTGGTGGCATGTGAAACCCGCATGTGGAGCATTCGTTTGTGTGGGATGCTCTACCAGGTTCATTCCCAGATAATGCACTCAAAGGGCACTAAGCATAGAGTGTGAAAACTGAGTTTCCTTGAGAGCTGCTTGGAAGCCTGATGGTGTGTGAAGTTAGGGAGCCAAATGGAGTTGTTCTCCCACAAGAACCACTCGGCTGATCCTTCTTCAATATGCCCTTCACCAACATGCAGTGTTTCCTTGATTGAATTAGCTCTCACACCAATATTTGCGTCTAGAGCCTTTGCATTGAGGGCTATCTGAAAACGGCTGTGGCGCTGAAGTTGCCTGTGAATGTGGAGTTGGTGGCATGTGAAACCCGCATGTGGAGCATTCGTTTGTGTGGGATGCTCTACCAGGTTCATTCCTAGATAATGCACTCAAAGGGCACTAAGCATAGAGTGTGAAAACTGAGTTTCCTTGAGTGCTGCTTGGAAGCCTGATGGTGTGTGAAGTTAGTGAGCCAAATGGAGTTGTTCTCCCACAAAAACCACTCGGCTGATCCTTCTTCAATATGCCCTTCACCAACATGCAGTGTTTCCTTGATTGAATTAGCTCTCACACCAATATTTGCGTCTAGAGCCTTTGCATTGAGGGCTATCTGAAAACGGCTGTGGCGCTGAAGTTGCCTGTGAATGTGGAGTTGGTGGCATGTGAAACCCGCATGTGGAGCATTCGTTTGTGTGGGATGCTCTACCAGGTTCATTCCTAGATAATGCACTCAAAGGGCACTAAGCATAGAGTGTGAAAACTGAGTTTCCTTGAGTGCTGCTTGGAAGCCTGATGGTGTGTGAAGTTAGGGAGCCAAATGGAGTTGTTCTCCCACAAAAACCACTCGGCTGATCCTTCTTCAATATGCCCTTCACCAACATGCAGTGTTTCCTTGATTGAATTAGCTCTCACACCAATATTTGCGTCTAGAGCCTTTGCATTGAGGGCTATCTGAAAACGGCTGTGGCGCTGAAGTTGCCTGTGAATGTGGAGTTGGTGGCATGTGAAACCCGCATGTGGAGCATTCGTTTGTGTGGGATGCTCTACCAGGTTCATTCCTAGATAATGCACTCAAAGGGCACTAAGCATAGAGTGTGAAAACTGAGTTTCCTTGAGAGCTGCTTGGAAGCCTGATGGTGTGTGAAGTTAGTGAGCCAAATGGAGTTGTTCTCCCACAAGAACCACTCGGCTGATCCTTCTTCAATATGCCCTTCACCAACATGCAGTGTTTCCTTGATTGAATTAGCTCTCACACCAATATTTGCGTCTAGAGCCTTTGCATTGAGGGCTATCTGAAAACGGCTGTGGCGCTGAAGTTGCCTGTGAATGTGGAGTTGGTGGCATGTGAAACCCGCATGTGGAGCATTCGTTTGTGTGGGATGCTCTACCAGGTTCATTCCTAGATAATGCACTCAAAGGGCACTAAGCATAGAGTGTGAAAACTGAGTTTCCTTGAGTGCTGCTTGGAAGCCTGATGGTGTGTGAAGTTAGTGAGCCAAATGGAGTTGTTCTCCCACAAAAACCACTCGGCTGATCCTTCTTCAATATGCCCTTCACCAACATGCAGTGTTTCCTTGATTGAATTAGCTCTCACACCAATATTTGCGTCTAGAGCCTTTGCATTGAGGGCTATCTGAAAACGGCTGTGGCGCTGAAGTTGCCTGTGAATGTGGAGTTGGTGGCATGTGAAACCCGCATGTGGAGCATTCGTTTGGGTGGGATGCTGACCAAGTTTCATTTCAGTCCTAGGCACACAAAGAGCACTAAGCATAGAGTGTGAAAACTGAGTTTCCTTGAGAGCTGCTTGGAAGCCTGATGGTGTGTGAAGTTAGTGAGCCAAATGGAGTTGTTCTCCCACAAGAACCACTCGGCTGATCCTTCTTCAATATGCCCTTCACCAACATGCAGTGTGTCCTTGATTGAATTAGCTCTCACACCAATATTTGCGTCTAGAGCCTTTACATTGAGGGCTATCTGAAAACGGCTGTGGCGCTGAAGTTGCCTGTGAATGTGGAGTTGGTGGCATGTGAAACCCGCATGTGGAGCATTCGTTTGTGTGGGATGCTGACCAAGTTTCATTTCAGTCCTAGGCACACAAAGAGCACTAAGCATAGAGTGTGAAAACTGAGTTTCCTTGAGAGCTGCTTGGAAGCCTGATGGTGTGTGAAGTTAGTGAGCCAAATGGAGTTGTTCTCCCACAAGAACCACTCGGCTGATCCTTCTTCAATATGCCCTTCACCAACATGCAGTGTTTCCTTGATTGAATTAGCCCTCACACCAATATTTGCGTCTAGAGCCTTTGCATTGAGGGCTATCTGAAAACGGCTGTGGCGCTGAAGTTGCCTGTGAATGTGGAGTTGGTGGCATGTGAAACCCGCATGTGGAGCATTCGTTTGTGTGGGATGCTCTACCAGGTTCATTTCAGTCCTAGCCATACAAAGGGCACTAAGCATAGAGTGTGAAAACTGAGTTTCCTTGAGAGCTGCTTGGAAGCCTGATGGTGTGTGAAGTTAGTGAGCCAAATGGAGTTGTTCTCCCACAAGAACCACTCGGCTGATCCTTCTTCAATATGCCCTTCACCAACATGCAGTGTTTTCTTGATTGAATTAGCTCTCACACCAATATTTGCGTCTAGAGCCTTTGCATTGAGGGCTATCTGAAAACGGCTGTGGCGCTGAAGTTGCCTGTGAATGTGGAGTTGGTGGCATGTGAAACCCGCATGTGGAGCATTCGTTTGTGTGGGATGCTCTACCAGGTTCATTTCAGTCCTAGCATTACAAAGGGCACTAAGCATAGAGTGTGAAAACTGAGTTTCCTTGAGAGCTGCTTGGAAGCCTGATGGTGTGTGAAGTTAGTGAGCCAAATGGAGTTGTTCTCCCACAAGAACCACTCGGCTGATCCTTCTTCAATATGCCCTTCACCAACATGCAGTGTTTCCTTGATTGAATTAGCTCTCACACCAATATTTGCGTCTAGAGCCTTTGCATTGAGGGCTATCTGAAAACGGCTGTGGCGCTGAAGTTGCCTGTGAATGTGGAGTTGGTGGCATGTGAAACCCGCATGTGGAGCATTCGTTTGTGTGGGATGCTCTACCAGGTTCATTCCTAGATAATGCACTCAAAGGGCACTAAGCATAGAGTGTGAAAACTGAGTTTCCTTGAGAGCTGCTTGGAAGCCTGATGGTGTGTGAAGTTAGTGAGCCAAATGGAGTTGTTCTCCCACAAGAACCACTCGGCTGATCCTTCTTCAATATGCCCTTGACCAACATGCAGTGTTTCCTTGATTGAATTAGCTCTCACACCAATATTTGCGTCTAGAGCCTTTGCATTGAGGGCTATCTGAAAACAGCTGTGGCGCTGAAGTTGCCTGTGAATGTGGAGTTGGTGGCATGTGAAACCCGCATGTGGAGCATTCGTTTGTGTGGGATGCTGACCAAGCTTCATTTCAGTCCTAGCCACACAAAGAGCACTAAGCATAGAGTGTGAAAACTGAGTTTCCTTGAGAGCTGCTTGGAAGCCTGATGGTGTGTGAAGTTAGCGAGCCAAATGGAGTTGTTCTCCCACAAGAACCACTCGGCTGATCCTTCTTCAATATGCCCTTCACCAACATGCAGTGTTTCCTTGATTGAATTAGCTCTCACACCAATATTTGCGTCTAGAGCCTTTGCATTGAGGGCTATCTAAAAATGGCTGTGGCGCTGAAGTTGCCTGTGAATGTGGAGTTGGTGGCATGTGAAACCCGCATGTGGAGCATTCGTTTGTGTGGGATGCTCTACCAGGTTCATTCCTAGATAATGCACTCAAAGGGCACTAAGCATAGAGTGTGAAAACTGAGTTTCCTTGAGAGCTGCTTGGAAGCCTGATGGTGTGTGAAGTTAGTGAGCCAAATGGAGTTGTTCTCCCACAAGAACCACTCGGCTGATCCTTCTTCAATATGCCCTTGACCAACATGCAGTGTTTCCTTGATTGAATTAGCTCTCACACCAATATTTGCGTCTAGAGCCTTTGCATTGAGGGCTATCTGAAAACGGCTGTGGCGCTGAAGTTGCCTGTGAATGTGGAGTTGGTGGCATGTGAAACCCGCATGTGGAGCATTCGTTTGTGTGGGATGCTCTACCAGGTTCATTCCTAGATAATGCACTCAAAGGGCACTAAGCATAGAGTGTGAAAACTGAGTTTCCTTGAGAGCTGCTTGGAAGCCTGATGGTGTGTGAAGTTAGTGAGCCAAAAGGAGTTGTTCTCCCACAAGAACCACTCTGCTGATCCTTCTTCAATATGCCCTTGACCAACATGCAGTGTTTCCTTGATTGAATTAGCTCTCACACCAATATTTGCGTCTAGAGCCTTTGCATTGAGGGCTATCTGAAAACGGCTGTGGCGCTGAAGTTGCCTGTGAATGTGGAGTTGGTGGCATGTGAAACCCGCATGTGAAGCATTCGTTTGTGTGGGATGCTCTACCAGGTTCATTCCTAGATAATGCACTCAAAGGGCACTAAGCATAGAGTGTGGAAACTGAGTTTCCTTGAGAGCTGCTTGGAAGCCTGATGGTGTGTGAAGTTAGTGAGCCAAATGGAGTTGTTCTCCCACAAGAACCACTCAGCTGATCCTTCTTCAATATGCCCTTCACCAACATGCAGTGTTTCCTTGATTGAATTAGCTCTCACACCAATATTTGCGTCTAGAGCCTTTGCATTGAGGGCTATCTGAAAACGGCTGTGGCGCTGAAGTTGCCTGTGAATGTGGAGTTGGTGGCATGTGAAACCCGCATGTGGAGCATTCGTTTGTGTGGGATGCTCTACCAGGTTCATTTCAGTCCTAGCCATACAAAGGGCACTAAGCATAGAGTGTGGAAACTGAGTTTCCTTGAGAGCTGCTTGGAAGCCTGATGGTGTGTGAAGTTAGTGAGCCAAATGGAGTTGTTCTCCCACAAGAACCACTCGGCTGATCCTTCTTCAATATGCCCTTCACCAACATGCAGTGTTTCCTTGATTGAATTAGCTCTCACACCAATATTTGCGTCTAGAGCCTTTGCATTGAGGGCTATCTGAAAACGGCTGTGGCGCTGAAGTTGCCTGTGAATGTGGAGTTGGTGGCATGTGAAACCCGCATGTGGAGCATTCGTTTGTGTGGGATGCTCTACCAGGTTCATTCCTAGATAATGCACTCAAAGGGCACTAAGCATAGAGTGTGAAAACTGAGTTTCCTTGAGAGCTGCTTGGAAGCCTGATGGTGTGTGAAGTTAGTGAGCCAAATGGAGTTGTTCTCCCACAAGAACCACTCGGCTGATCCTTCTTCAATATGCCCTTCACCAACATGCAGTGTTTCCTTGATTGAATTAGCTCTCACACCAATATTTGCGTCTAGAGCCTTTACATTGAGGGCTATCTGAAAACGGCTGTGGCGCTGAAGTTGCCTGTGAATGTGGAGTTGGTGGCATGTGAAACCCGCATGTGGAGCATTCGTTTGTGTGGGATGCTGACCAAGTTTCATTTCAGTCCTAGGCACACAAAGAGCACTAAGCATAGAGTGTGAAAACTGAGTTTCCTTGAGAGCTGCTTGGAAGCCTGATGGTGTGTGAAGTTAGTGAGCCAAATGGAGTTGTTCTCCCACAAGAACCACTCGGCTGATCCTTCTTCAATATGCCCTTCACCAACATGCAGTGTTTCCTTGATTGAATTAGCCCTCACACCAATATTTGCGTCTAGAGCCTTTGCATTGAGGGCTATCTGAAAACGGCTGTGGCGCTGAAGTTGCCTGTGAATGTGGAGTTGGTGGCATGTGAAACCCGCATGTGGAGCATTCGTTTGTGTGGGATGCTCTACCAGGTTCATTTCAGTCCTAGCCATACAAAGGGCACTAAGCATAGAGTGTGAAAACTGAGTTTCCTTGAGAGCTGCTTGGAAGCCTGATGGTGTGTGAAGTTAGTGAGCCAAATGGAGTTGTTCTCCCACAAGAACCACTCGGCTGATCCTTCTTCAATATGCCCTTCACCAACATGCAGTGTTTTCTTGATTGAATTAGCTCTCACACCAATATTTGCGTCTAGAGCCTTTGCATTGAGGGCTATCTGAAAACGGCTGTGGCGCTGAAGTTGCCTGTGAATGTGGAGTTGGTGGCATGTGAAACCCGCATGTGGAGCATTCGTTTGTGTGGGATGCTCTACCAGGTTCATTTCAGTCCTAGCATTACAAAGGGCACTAAGCATAGAGTGTGAAAACTGAGTTTCCTTGAGAGCTGCTTGGAAGCCTGATGGTGTGTGAAGTTAGTGAGCCAAATGGAGTTGTTCTCCCACAAGAACCACTCGGCTGATCCTTCTTCAATATGCCCTTCACCAACATGCAGTGTTTCCTTGATTGAATTAGCTCTCACACCAATATTTGCGTCTAGAGCCTTTGCATTGAGGGCTATCTGAAAACGGCTGTGGCGCTGAAGTTGCCTGTGAATGTGGAGTTGGTGGCATGTGAAACCCGCATGTGGAGCATTCGTTTGTGTGGGATGCTCTACCAGGTTCATTCCTAGATAATGCACTCAAAGGGCACTAAGCATAGAGTGTGAAAACTGAGTTTCCTTGAGAGCTGCTTGGAAGCCTGATGGTGTGTGAAGTTAGTGAGCCAAATGGAGTTGTTCTCCCACAAGAACCACTCGGCTGATCCTTCTTCAATATGCCCTTGACCAACATGCAGTGTTTCCTTGATTGAATTAGCTCTCACACCAATATTTGCGTCTAGAGCCTTTGCATTGAGGGCTATCTGAAAACAGCTGTGGCGCTGAAGTTGCCTGTGAATGTGGAGTTGGTGGCATGTGAAACCCGCATGTGGAGCATTCGTTTGTGTGGGATGCTGACCAAGCTTCATTTCAGTCCTAGCCACACAAAGAGCACTAAGCATAGAGTGTGAAAACTGAGTTTCCTTGAGAGCTGCTTGGAAGCCTGATGGTGTGTGAAGTTAGCGAGCCAAATGGAGTTGTTCTCCCACAAGAACCACTCGGCTGATCCTTCTTCAATATGCCCTTCACCAACATGCAGTGTTTCCTTGATTGAATTAGCTCTCACACCAATATTTGCGTCTAGAGCCTTTGCATTGAGGGCTATCTAAAAATGGCTGTGGCGCTGAAGTTGCCTGTGAATGTGGAGTTGGTGGCATGTGAAACCCGCATGTGGAGCATTCGTTTGTGTGGGATGCTCTACCAGGTTCATTCCTAGATAATGCACTCAAAGGGCACTAAGCATAGAGTGTGAAAACTGAGTTTCCTTGAGAGCTGCTTGGAAGCCTGATGGTGTGTGAAGTTAGTGAGCCAAATGGAGTTGTTCTCCCACAAGAACCACTCGGCTGATCCTTCTTCAATATGCCCTTGACCAACATGCAGTGTTTCCTTGATTGAATTAGCTCTCACACCAATATTTGCGTCTAGAGCCTTTGCATTGAGGGCTATCTGAAAACGGCTGTGGCGCTGAAGTTGCCTGTGAATGTGGAGTTGGTGGCATGTGAAACCCGCATGTGGAGCATTCGTTTGTGTGGGATGCTCTACCAGGTTCATTCCTAGATAATGCACTCAAAGGGCACTAAGCATAGAGTGTGAAAACTGAGTTTCCTTGAGAGCTGCTTGGAAGCCTGATGGTGTGTGAAGTTAGTGAGCCAAAAGGAGTTGTTCTCCCACAAGAACCACTCTGCTGATCCTTCTTCAATATGCCCTTGACCAACATGCAGTGTTTCCTTGATTGAATTAGCTCTCACACCAATATTTGCGTCTAGAGCCTTTGCATTGAGGGCTATCTGAAAACGGCTGTGGCGCTGAAGTTGCCTGTGAATGTGGAGTTGGTGGCATGTGAAACCCGCATGTGAAGCATTCGTTTGTGTGGGATGCTCTACCAGGTTCATTCCTAGATAATGCACTCAAAGGGCACTAAGCATAGAGTGTGGAAACTGAGTTTCCTTGAGAGCTGCTTGGAAGCCTGATGGTGTGTGAAGTTAGTGAGCCAAATGGAGTTGTTCTCCCACAAGAACCACTCAGCTGATCCTTCTTCAATATGCCCTTCACCAACATGCAGTGTTTCCTTGATTGAATTAGCTCTCACACCAATATTTGCGTCTAGAGCCTTTGCATTGAGGGCTATCTGAAATCGGCTGTGGCGCTGAAGTTGCCTGTGAATGTGGAGTTGGTGGCATGTGAAACCCGCATGTGGAGCATTCGTTTGTGTGGGATGCTCTACCAGGTTCATTTCAGTCCTAGCCATACAAAGGGCACTAAGCATAGAGTGTGGAAACTGAGTTTCCTTGAGAGCTGCTTGGAAGCCTGATGGTGTGTGAAGTTAGTGAGCCAAATGGAGTTGTTCTCCCACAAGAACCACTCGGCTGATCCTTCTTCAATATGCCCTTCACCAACATGCAGTGTTTCCTTGATTGAATTAGCTCTCACACCAATATTTGCGTCTAGAGCCTTTGCATTGAGGGCTATCTGAAAACGGCTGTGGCGCTGAAGTTGCCTGTGAATGTGGAGTTGGTGGCATGTGAAACCCGCATGTGGAGCATTCGTTTGTGTGGGATGCTCTACCAGGTTCATTCCTAGATAATGCTCTCAAAGGGCACTAAGCATAGAGTGTGAAAACTGAGTTTCCTTGAGAGCTGCTTGGAAGCCTGATGGTGTGTGAAGTTAGTGAGCCAAATGGAGTTGTTCTCCCACAAGAACCACTCGGCTGATCCTTCTTCAATATGCCCTTCACCAACATGCAGTGTTTCCTTGATTGAATTAGCTCTCACACCAATATTTGCGTCTAGAGCCTTTGCTTTGAGGGCTATCTGAAAACGGCTGTGGCGCTGAAGTTGCCTGTGAATGTGGAGTTGGTGGCATGTGAAACCCGCATGTGGAGCATTCGTTTGTGTGGGATGCTGACCAAGCTTCATTTCAGTCCTAGGCACACAAAGGGCACTAAGCATAGAGTGTGAAAACTGAGTTTCCTTGAGAGCTGCTTGGAAGCCTGATGGTGTGTGAAGTTAGGGAGCCAAATGGAGTTGTTCTCCCACAAGAACCACTCGGCTGATCCTTCTTCAATATGCCCTTCACCAACATGCAGTGTTTCCTTGATTGAATTAGCTCTCACACCAATATTTGCGTCTAGAGCCTTTGCATTGAGGGCTATCTGAAAACGGCTGTGGCGCTGAAGTTGCCTATGAATGTGGAGTTGGTGGCATGTGAAACCCGCATGTGGAGCATTCGTTTGTGTGGGATGCTCTACCAGGTTCATTTCAGTCCTAGGCACACAAAGAGCACTAAGCATAGAGTGTGAAAACTGAGTTTCCTTGAGAGCTGCTTGGAAGCCTGATGGTGTGTGAAGTTAGTGAGCCAAATGGAGTTGTTCTCCCACAAGAACCACTCGGCTGATCCTTCTTCAATATGCCCTTCACCAACATGCAGTGTTTCCTTGATTGAATTAGCTCTCACACCAATATTTGCGTCTAGAGCCTTTGCATTGAGGGCTATCTGAAAACGGCTGTGGCGCTGAAGTTGCCTGTGAATGTGGAGTTGGTGGCATGTGAAACCCGCATGTGGAGCATTCGTTTGTGTGGGATGCTTTACCAGGTTCATTCCTAGATAATGCACTCAAAGGGCACTAAGCATAGAGTGTGAAAACTGAGTTTCCTTGAGAGCTGCTTGGAAGCCTGATGGTGTGTGAAGTTAGTGAGCCAAATGGAGTTGTTCTCCCACAAGAACCACTCGGCTGATCCTTCTTCAATATGCCCTTCACCAACATGCAGTGTTTCCTTGATTGAATTAGCTCTCACACCAATATTTGCGTCTAGAGCCTTTGCATTGAGGGCTATCTGAAAACGGCTGTGGCGCTGAAGTTGCCTGTGAATATGGAGTTGGTGGCATGTGAAACCCGCATGTGGAGCATTCGTTTGTGTGGGATGCTCTACCAGGTTCATTCCTAGATAATGCACTCAAAGGGCACTAAGCATAGAGTGTGAAAACTGAGTTTCCTTGAGAGCTGCTTGGAAGCCTGATGGTGTGTGAAGTTAGTGAGCCAAATGGAGTTGTTCTCCCACAAGAACCACTCGGCTGATCCTTCTTCAATATGCCCATGACCAACATGCAGTGTTTCCTTGATTGAATTAGCTCTCACACCAATATTTGCGTCTAGAGCCTTTGCATTGAGGGCTATCTGAAAACGGCTGTGGCGCTGAAGTTGCCTGTGAATGTGGAGTTGGTGGCATGTGAAACCCGCATGTGGAGCATTCGTTTGTGTGGGATGCTCTACCAGGTTCATTCCTAGATAATGCACTCAAAGGGCACTAAGCATAGAGTGTGAAAACTGAGTTTCCTTGAGAGCTGCTTGGAAGCCTGATGGTGTGTGAAGTTAGCGAGCCAAATGGAGTTGTTCTCCCACAAGAACCACTCGGCTGATTCTTCTTCAATATGCCCTTGACCAACATGCAGTGTTTCCTTGATTGAATTAGCTCTCACACCAATATTTGCGTCTAGAGCCTTTGCATTGAGGGCTATCTGAAAACGGCTGTGGCGCTGAAGTTGCCTGTGAATGTGGAGTTGGTGGCATGTGAAACCCGCATGTGGAGCATTCGTTTGTGTGGGATGCTGACCAAGCTTCATTTCAGTCCTAGGCACACAAAGGGCACTAAGCATAGAGTGTGAAAACTGAGTTTCCTTGAGAGCTGCTTGGAAGCCTGATGGTGTGTGAAGTTAGCGAGCCAAATGGAGTTGTTCTCCCACAAGAACCACTCGGCTGATCCTTCTTCAATATGCCCTTCACCAACATGCAGTGTTTCCTTGATTGAATTAGCTCTCACACCAATATTTGCGTCTAGAGCCTTTGCATTGAGGGCTATCTGAAAACGGCTGTGGCGCTGAAGTTGCCTGTGAATGTGGAGTTGGTGGCATGTGAAACCCGCATGTGGAGCATTCGTTTGTGTGGGATGCTGACCAAGCTTCATTTCAGTCCTAGGCACACAAAGGGCACTAAGCATAGAGTGTGAAAACTGAGTTTCCTTGAGAGCTGCTTGGAAGCCTGATGGTGTGTGAAGTTAGTGAGCCAAATGGAGTTGTTCTCCCACAAGAACCACTCGGCTGATCCTTCTTCAATATGCCCTTCACCAACATGCAGTGTTTCCTTGATTGAATTAGCTCTCACACCAATATTTGCGTCTAGAGCCTTTGCATTGAGGGCTATCTGAAAACGGCTGTGGCGCTGAAGTTGCCTGTGAATGTGGAGTTGGTGGCATGTGAAACCCGCATGTGGAGCACTCGTTTGTGTGGGATGCTGACCAAGCTTCATTTCAGTCCTAGGCACACAAAGGGCACTAAGCATAGAGTGTGAAAACTGAGTTTCCTTGAGAGCTGCTTGGAAGCCTGATGGTGTGTAAAGTTAGGGAGCCAAATGGAGTTGTTCTCCCACAAGAACCACTCGGCTGATCCTTCTTCAATATGCCCTTCACCAACATGCAGTGTTTCCTTGATTGAATTAGCTCTCACACCAATATTTGCGTCTAGAGCCTTTGCATTGAGGGCTATCTGAAAACGGCTGTGGCGCTGAAGTTGCCTGTGAATGTGGAGTTGGTGGCATGTGAAACCCGCATGTGGAGCATTCGTTTGTGTGGGATGCTTTACCAGGTTCATTCCTAGATAATGCACTCAAAGGGCACTAAGCATAGAGTGTGAAAACTGAGTTTCCTTGAGAGCTGCTTGGAAGCCTGATGGTGTGTGAAGTTAGTGAGCCAAATGGAGTTGTTCTCCCACAAGAACCACTCGGCTTATCCTTCTTCAATATGCCCTTCACCAACATGCAGTGTTTCCTTGATTGAATTAGCTCTCACACCAATATTTGCGTCTAGAGCCTTTGCATTGAGGGCTATCTGAAAACGGCTGTGGCGCTGAAGTTGCCTGTGAATGTGGAGTTGGTGGCATGTGAAACCCGCATGTGGAGCATTCGTTTGTGTGGGATGCTCTACCAGGTTCATTCCTAGATAATGCACTCAAAGGGCACTAAGCATAGAGTGTGAAAACTGAGTTTCCTTGAGACCTGCTTGGAAGCCTGATGGTGTGTGAAGTTAGTGAGCCAAATGGAGTTGTTCTCCCACAAGAACCACTCGGCTGATCCTTTTTCAATATGCCCTTCACCAACATGCAGTGTTTCCTTGATTGAATTAGCTCTCACACCAATATTTGCGTCTAGAGCCTTTGCATTGAGGGCTATCTGAAAACGGCTGTGGCGCTGAAGTTGCCTGTGAATGTGGAGTTGGTGGCATGTGAAACCCGCATGTGGAGCATTCGTTTGTGTGGGATGCTCTACCAGGTTCATTCCTAGATAATGCACTCAAAGGGCACTAAGCATAGAGTGTGAAAACTGAGTTTCCTTGAGAGCTGCTTGGAAGCCTGATGGTGTGTGAAGTTAGGGAGCCAAATGGAGTTGTTCTCCCACAAGAACCACTCGGCTGATCCTTCTTCAATATGCCCTTCACCAACATGCAGTGTTTCCTTGATTGAATTAGCTCTCACACCAATATTTGCGTCTAGAGCCTTTGCATTGAGGGCTATCTGAAAACGGCTGTGGCGCTGAAGTTGCCTGTGAATGTGGAGTTGGTGGCATGTGAAACCCGCATGTGGAGCATTCGTTTGTGTGGGATGCTCTACCAGGTTCATTCCTAGATAATGCACTCAAAGGGCACTAAGCATAGAGTGTGAAAACTGAGTTTCCTTGAGAGCTGCTTGGAAGCCTGATGGTGTGTGAAGTTAGTGAGCCAAATGGAGTTGTTCTCCCACAAGAACCACTCGGCTGATCCTTCTTCAATATGCCCTTGACCAACATGCAGTGTTTCCTTGATTGAATTAGCTCTCACACCAATATTTGCGTCTAGAGCCTTTGCATTGAGGGCTATCTGAAAACGGCTGTGGCGCTGAAGTTGCCTGTGAATGTGGAGTTGGTGGCATGTGAAACCCGCATGTGAAGCATTCGTTTGTGTGGGATGCTCTACCAGGTTCATTCCTAGATAATGCACTCAAAGGGCACTAAGCATAGAGTGTGAAAACTGAGTTTCCTTGAGAGCTGCTTGGAAGCCTGATGGTGTGTGAAGTTAGTGAGCCAAATGGAGTTGTTCTCCCACAAGAACCACTCGGCTGATCCTTCTTCAATATGCCCTTCACCAACATGCAGTGTTTCCTTGATTGAATTAGCTCTCACACCAATATTTGCGTCTAGAGCCTTTGCATTGAGGGCTATCTGAAAACGGCTGTGGCGCTGAAGTTGCCTGTGAATGTGGAGTTGGTGGCATGTGAAACCCGCATGTGGAGCATTCGTTTGTGTGGGATGCTGACCAAGCTTCATTTCAGTCCTAGGCACACAAAGGGCACTAAGCATAGAGTGTGAAAACTGAGTTTCCTTGAGAGCTGCTTGGAAGCCTGATGGTGTGTGAAGTTAGGGAGCCAAATGGAGTTGTTCTCCCACAAGAACCACTCGGCTGATCCTTCTTCAATATGCCCTTCACCAACATGCAGTGTTTCCTTGATTGAATTAGCTCTCACACCAATATTTGCGTCTAGAGCCTTTGCATTGAGGGCTATCTGAAAACGGCTGTGGCGCTGAAGTTGCCTGTGAATGTGGAGTTGGTGGCATATGAAACCCGCATGTGGAGCATTCGTTTGTGTGGGATGCTGACCAAGCTTCATTTCAGTCCTAGGCACACAAGGGGCACTAAACATAGAGTGTGAAAACTGAGTTTCCTTGAGAGCTGCTTGGAAGCCTGATGGTGTGTGAAGTTAGTGAGCCAAATGGAGTTGTTCTCCCACAAGAACCACTCGGCTGATCCTTCTTCAATATGCCCTTCACCAACATGCAGTGTTTCCTTGATTGAATTAGCTCTCACACCAATATTTGCGTCTAGAGCCTTTGCATTGAGGGCTATCTGAAAACGGCTGTAGCGCTGAAGTTGCCTGTGAATGTGGAGTTGGTGGCATGTGAAACCCGCATGTGGAGCATTCGTTTGTGTGGGATGCTCTACCAGGTTCATTCCTAGATAATGCACTCAAAGGGCACTAAGCATAGAGTGTGAAAACTGAGTTTCCTTGAGAGCTGCTTGGAAGCCTGATGGTGTGTGAAGTTAGTGAGCCAAATGGAGTTGTTCTCCCACAAGAACCACTCGGCTGATCCTTCTTCAATATGCCCTTCACCAACATGCAGTGTTTCCTTGATTGAATTAGCTCTCACACCAATATTTGTGTCTAGAGCCTTTGCATTGAGGGCTATCTGAAAACGGCTGTGGCGCTGAAGTTGCCTGTGAATGTGGAGTTGGTGGCATGTGAAACCCGCATGTGGAGCACTCGTTTGTGTGGGATGCTGACCAAGCTTCATTTCAGTCCTAGGCACACAAAGGGCACTAAGCATAGAGTGTGAAAACTGAGTTTCCTTGAGAGCTGCTTGGAAGCCTGATGGTGTGTAAAGTTAGGGAGCCAAATGGAGTTGTTCTCCCACAAGAACCACTCGGCTGATCCTTCTTCAATATGCCCTTCACCAACATGCAGTGTTTCCTTGATTGAATTAGCTCTCACACCAATATTTGCGTCTAGAGCCTTTGCATTGAGGGCTATCTGAAAACGGCTGTGGCGCTGAAGTTGCCTGTGAATGTGGAGTTGGTGGCATGTGAAACCCGCATGTGGAGCATTCGTTTGTGTGGGATGCTCTACCAGGTTCATTCCTAGATAATGCACTCAAAGGGCACTAAGCATAGAGTGTGAAAACTGAGTTTCCTTGAGAGCTGCTTGGAAGCCTGATGGTGTGTGAAGTTAGTGAGCCAAATGGAGTTGTTCTCCCACAAGAACCACTCGGCTGATCCTTCTTCAATATGCCCTTCACCAACATGCAGTGTTTCCTTGATTGAATTAGCTCTCACACCAATATTTGCGTCTAGAGCCTTTGCATTGAGGGCTATCTGAAAACGGCTGTGGCGCTGAAGTTGCCTGTGAATGTGGAGTTGGTGGCATGTGAAACTCGCATGTGGAGCATTCGTTTGTGTGGGATGCTTTACCAGGTTCATTCCTAGATAATGCACTCAAAGGGCACTAAGCATAGAGTGTGAAAACTGAGTTTCCTTGAGAGCTGCTTGGAAGCCTGATGGTGTGTGAAGTTAGTGAGCCAAATGGAGTTGTTCTCCCACAAGAACCACTCGGCTTATCCTTCTTCAATATGCCCTTGACCAACATGCAGTGTTTCCTTGATTGAATTAGCTCTCACACCAATATTTGCGTCTAGAGCCTTTGCATTGAGGGCTATCTGAAAACGGCTGTGGCGCTGAAGTTGCCTGTGAATGTGGAGTTGGTGGCATGTGAAACCCGCATGTGGAGCATTCGTTTGTGTGGGATGCTCTACCAGGTTCATTCCTAGATAATGCACTCAAAGGGCACTAAGCATAGAGTGTGAAAACTGAGTTTCCTTGAGACCTGCTTGGAAGCCTGATGGTGTGTGAAGTTAGTGAGCCAAATGGAGTTGTTCTCCCACAAGAACCACTCGGCTGATCCTTTTTCAATATGCCCTTCACCAACATGCAGTGTTTCCTTGATTGAATTAGCTCTCACACCAATATTTGCGTCTAGAGCCTTTGCATTGAGGGCTATCTGAAAACGGCTGTGGCGCTGAAGTTGCCTGTGAATGTGGAGTTGGTGGCATGTGAAACCCGCATGTGGAGCATTCGTTTGTGTGGGATGCTCTACCAGGTTCATTCCTAGATAATGCACTCAAAGGGCACTAAGCATAGAGTGTGAAAACTGAGTTTCCTTGAGAGCTGCTTGGAAGCCTGATGGTGTGTGAAGTTAGTGAGCCAAATGGAGTTGTTCTCCCACAAGAACCACTCGGCTGATCCTTCTTCAATATGCCCTTGACCAACATGCAGTGTTTCCTTGATTGAATTAGCTCTCACACCAATATTTGCGTCTAGAGCCTTTGCATTGAGGGCTATCTGAAAACGGCTGTGGCGCTGAAGTTGCCTGTGAATGTGGAGTTGGTGGCATGTGAAACCCGCATGTGGAGCATTCGTTTGTGTGGGATGCTCTACCAGGTTCATTCCTAGATAATGCACTCAAAGGGCACTAAGCATAGAGTGTGAAAACTGAGTTTCCTTGAGAGCTGCTTGGAAGCCTGATGGTGTGTGAAGTTAGTGAGCCAAATGGAGTTGTTCTCCCACAAGAACCACTCGGCTGATCCTTCTTCAATATGCGCTTCACCAACATGCTGTGTTTCCTTGATTGAATTAGCTCTCACACCAATATTTGCGTCTAGAGCCTTTGCATTGAGGGCTATCTGAAAACGGCTGTGGCGCTGAAGTTGCCTGTGAATGTGGAGTTGGTGGCATGTGAAACCCGCATGTGAAGCATTCGTTTGTGTGGGATGCTCTACCAGGTTCATTCCTAGATAATGCACTCAAAGGGCACTAAGCATAGAGTGTGAAAACTGAGTTTCCTTGAGAGCTGCTTGGAAGCCTGATGGTGTGTGAAGTTAGTGAGCCAAATGGAGTTGTTCTCCCACAAGAACCACTCGGCTGATCCTTCTTCAATATGCCCTTCACCAACATGCAGTGTTTCCTTGATTGAATTAGCTCTCACACCAATATTTGCGTCTAGAGCCTTTGCATTGAGGGCTATCTGAAAACGGCTGTGGCGCTGAAGTTGCCTGTGAATGTGGAGTTGGTGGCATGTGAAACCCGCATGTGGAGCATTCGTTTGTGTGGGATGCTGACCAAGCTTCATTTCAGTCCTAGGCACACAAAGGGCACTAAGCATAGAGTGTGAAAACTGAGTTTCCTTGAGAGCTGCTTGGAAGCCTGATGGTGTGTGAAGTTAGGGAGCCAAATGGAGTTGTTCTCCCACAAGAACCACTCGGCTGATCCTTCTTCAATATGCCCTTCACCAACATGCAGTGTTTCCTTGATTGAATTAGCTCTCACACCAATATTTGCGTCTAGAGCCTTTGCATTGAGGGCTATCTGAAAACGGCTGTGGCGCTGAAGTTGCCTGTGAATGTGGAGTTGGTGGCATATGAAACCCGCATGTGGAGCATTCGTTTGTGTGGGATGCTGACCAAGCTTCATTTCAGTCCTAGGCACACAAAGGGCACTAAACATAGAGTGTGAAAACTGAGTTTCCTTGAGAGCTGCTTGGAAGCCTGATGGTGTGTGAAGTTAGGGAGCCAAATGGAGTTGTTCTCCCACAAGAACCACTCGGCTGATCCTTCTTCAATATGCCCTTCACCAACATGCAGTGTTTCCTTGATTGAATTAGCTCTCACACCAATATTTGCGTCTAGAGCCTTTGCATTGAGGGCTATCTGAAAACGGCTGTAGCGCTGAAGTTGCCTGTGAATGTGGAGTTGGTGGCATGTGAAACCCGCATGTGGAGCATTCGTTTGTGTGGGATGCTCTACCAGGTTCATTCCTAGATAATGCACTCAAAGGGCACTAAGCATAGAGTGTGAAAACTGAGTTTCCTTGAGAGCTGCTTGGAAGCCTGATGGTGTGTGAAGTTAGTGAGCCAAATGGAGTTGTTCTCCCACAAGAACCACTCGGCTGATCCTTCTTCAATATGCCCTTCACCAACATGCAGTGTTTCCTTGATTGAATTAGCTCTCACACCAATATTTGTGTCTAGAGCCTTTGCATTGAGGGCTATCTGAAAACGGCTGTGGCGCTGAAGTTGCCTGTGAATGTGGAGTTGGTGGCATGTGAAACCCGCATGTGGAGCACTCGTTTGTGTGGGATGCTGACCAAGCTTCATTTCAGTCCTAGGCACACAAAGGGCACTAAGCATAGAGTGTGAAAACTGAGTTTCCTTGAGAGCTGCTTGGAAGCCTGATGGTGTGTAAAGTTAGGGAGCCAAATGGAGTTGTTCTCCCACAAGAACCACTCGGCTGATCCTTCTTCAATATGCCCTTCACCAACATGCAGTGTTTCCTTGATTGAATTAGCTCTCACACCAATATTTGCGTCTAGAGCCTTTGCATTGAGGGCTATCTGAAAACGGCTGTGGCGCTGAAGTTGCCTGTGAATGTGGAGTTGGTGGCATGTGAAACCCGCATGTGGAGCATTCGTTTGTGTGGGATGCTCTACCAGGTTCATTCCTAGATAATGCACTCAAAGGGCACTAAGCATAGAGTGTGAAAACTGAGTTTCCTTGAGAGCTGCTTGGAAGCCTGATGGTGTGTGAAGTTAGTGAGCCAAATGGAGTTGTTCTCCCACAAGAACCACTCGGCTGATCCTTCTTCAATATGCCCTTCACCAACATGCAGTGTTTCCTTGATTGAATTAGCTCTCACACCAATATTTGCGTCTAGAGCCTTTGCATTGAGGGCTATCTGAAAACGGCTGTGGCGCTGAAGTTGCCTGTGAATGTGGAGTTGGTGGCATGTGAAACCCGCATGTGGAGCATTCGTTTGTGTGGAATGCTGACCAAGCTTCATTTCAGTCCTAGCCATACAAAGGGCACTAAGCATAGAGTGTGAAAACTGAGTTTCCTTGAGAGCTGCTTGGAAGCCTGATGGTGTGTGGAGTTAGTGAGCCAAATGGAGTTGTTCTCCCACAAGAACCACTCGGCTGATCCTTCTTCAATATGCCCTTGACCAACATGCAGTGTTTCCTTGATTGAATTAGCTCTCACACCAATATTTGCGTCTAGAGCCTTTGCATTGAGGGCTATCTGAAAACGGCTGTGGCGCTGAAGTTGCCTGTGAATGTGGAGTTGGTGGCATGTGAAACCCGCATGTGGAGCATTCGTTTGTGTGGGATGCTCTACCAGGTTCATTCCTAGATAATGCACTCAAAGGGCACTAAGCATAGAGTGTGAAAACTGAGTTTCCTAGGAGTGCTATTGCTGGATCATACGGTATGTTGAATTTGAGTTGTTTGAATATTCTCCATACTGATTTCCATAGAGGCTGTACCAGCCTGCAGCCCCACCAGCAGTGGAGTAGGGTTCCCTTTTCCCCGCAACCTCGCCAACAAGTGTCGTTGGTGCTTTCATTCATGTGGGCCAGTCTTATTGGCGTTAGGTGGTACCTCATTGATGTTTTAATTTGGATTTCCCTTATTACCAGGGAACTTGAGCATTTTTTCATATGCTTATTTGCCATTTGGGTTTGTTCCTTTGTGAAGTGTTTGCCCATTTCCCGTGCCCATTTCTTGAGTGGCTTGTTTGTTTTGACATTTTGGTTGTTTTGTAGCTCTTTGTATATTCTGGAGATCAGCCCTCTATCACCTATGTCGTGTGCGAAGATCTTCTCCCATTCTGTGGGTTGCCTTTTTACTTTGTTGATTGTTTCTCTAGCTGTACAGAAGCTTCTTAGTTTGATGAGGTCCCAATTGTTTATTTTGGTCTCGATTTCTACTGCATCTGGTGTCTTTTTTAGGAAGTGAGGGCCTACCCCTAAGTGTTCCAGTGCACTTGTTCTATGAGAAACCAACATGCACTCCTATGTTCATAGCAGCACAATCAGTAATTGCAAAAACATGGAAACAACCAAAATGCCCATCAACAGAGGATTGGATAAGAAAGCTATGGTTCATCTACTCCATGGAATACTACTCAGCTATTAAAAAAAAACAAAATGCAGTTCTTTGTGGCCAAATGGGCCAAACTGGAAACCATAATGCTAAGGGAAATGAGCCAATCCCAAAAGGTTAAATACCACATGTTTGCCTTAATTTAAGATGATATGATGTTATGTATAACATGTTATGTTTTGAATGTTATATGTTGTGTATAAACTAAAATTGAAGTATAGGTGAGGTGGTCACAGAAGGTGGCCGGGAACTCGCATTTACTCTTAACATATTGATTACTCATTACTATGTCAATTAATTCCATAATGATGTAAATTTTTGCTGATGGTATGTTGGAGCTTTCAATTGACTGGGATGATACTCTGCTGGCTCTGTCTTCAGACCAGAGAGGGTATACCTAAGAAGCCGTTGAACTTGACTGGACAATAAGATACTGGACTCTATGTTTGGTATATGCTTGCAATGGGGAAATCTCAACTGAACTTGAGCTGCGGTTATGCAACAAGGTGGAGGAATCCACCATGGCGGGAGGATTTGGGGAGGGGTAGGGAGAACCCAAGTATCTATGTAACTGTGTCACATAATACAATGTAATTACTGAAGTTAAATAATAAATAATTTAAAAAAAAAAAGATGTGTGTTAACCAAAAAAAAAAAAAAAAAAAAAAAAAAAAAAAGGAAACTGAGTTTCCTTGAGAGCTGCTTGGAAGCCTGATGGTGTGTGAAGTTAGTGAGCCAAATGGAGTTGTTCTCCCACAAGAACCACTCGGCTGATCCTTCTTCAATATGCCCTTCACCAACATGCAGTGTTTCCTTGATTGAATTAGCTCTCACACCAATATTTGCGTCTAGAGCCTTTGCATTGAGGGCTATCTGAAAACGGCTGTGGCGCTGAAGTTGCCTGTGAATGTGGAGTTGGTGGCATGTGAAACCCGCATGTGGAGCATTCGTTTGTGTGGGATGCTGACCAAGTTTCATTTCAGTCCCAGGCACACAAAGAGCACTAAGCATAGAGTGTAAAAACTGAGTTTCCTTGAGAGCTGCTTGGAAGCCTGATGGTGTGTGAAGTTAGTGAGCCAAATGGAGTTGTTCTCCCACAAGAACCACTCGGCTGATCCTTCTTCAATATGCCCTTCACCAACATGCAGTGTTTCCTTGATTGAATTAGCTCTCACACCAATATTTGCGTCTAGAGCCTTTGCATTGAGGGCTATCTGCAAACGGCTGTGGCGCTGAAGTTGCCTGTGAATGTGGAGTTGGTGGCATGTGAAACCCGCATGTGGAGCATTCGTTTGTGTGGGATGCTCTACCAGGTTCATTCCTAGATAATGCACTCAAAGGGCACTAAGCATAGAGTGTGAAAACTGAGTTTCCTTGAGAGCTGCTTGGAAGCCTGATGGTGTGTGAAGTTAGGGAGCCAAATGGAGTTGTTCTCCCACAAGAACCACTCGGCTGATCCTTCTTCAATATGCCCTTCACCAACATGCAGTGTTTCCTTGATTGAATTAGCTCTCACACCAATATTTGCATCTAGAGCCTTTGCATTGAGGGCTATCTGAAAACGGCTGTGGCGCTGAAGTTGCCTGTGAATGTGGAGTTGGTGGCATGTGAAACCCGCATGTGGAGCATTCGTTTGTGTGGGATGCTCTACCAGGTTCATTCCTAGATAATGCACTCAAAGGGAACTAAGCATAGAGTGTGAAAACTGAGTTTCCTTGAGAGCTGCTTGGAAGCCTGATGGTGTGTGAAGTTAGTGAGCCAAATGGAGTTGTTCTCCCACAAGAACCACTCGGCTGATCCTTCTTCAATATGCCCTTCACCAACATGCAGTGTTTCCTTGATTGAATTAGCTCTCACAACAATATTTGCGTCTAGAGCCTTTGCATTGAGGGCTATCTGAAAACGGCTGTGGCGCTGAAGTTGCCTGTCAATGTGGAGTTGGTGGCATGTGAAACCCGCATGTGAAGCATTCGTTTGTGTGGGATGCTCTACCAGGTTCATTCCTAGATAATGCACTCAAAGGGCACTAAGCATAGAGTGTGAAAACTGAGTTTCCTAGGAGTGCTATTGCTGGATCATACGGTATGTTGAATTTGAGTTGTTTGAATATTCTCCATACTGATTTCCATAGAGGCTGTACCAGCCTGCAGCCCCACCAGCAGTGGAGTAGGGTTCCCTTTTCCCCGCAACCTCGCCAACAAGTGTCGTTGGTGCTTTCATTCATGTGGGCCAGTCTTATTGGCGTTAGGTGGTACCTCATTGATGTTTTAATTTGGATTTCCCTTATTACCAGGGAACTTGAGCATTTTTTCATATGCTTATTTGCCATTTGGGTTTGTTCCTTTGTGAAGTGTTTGCCCATTTCCCATGCCCATTTCTTGAGTGGCTTGTTTGTTTTGACATTTTGGTTGTTTTGTAGCTCTTTGTATATTCTGGAGATCAGCCCTCTATCACCTATGTCGTGTGCGAAGATCTTCTCCCATTCTGTGGGTTGCCTTTTTACTTTGTTGATTGTTTCTCTAGCTGTACAGAAGCTTCTTAGTTTGATGAGGTCCCAATTGTTTATTTTGGTCTCGATTTCTACTGCATCTGGTGTCTTTTTTAGGAAGTGAGGGCCTACCCCTAAGTGTTCCAGTGCACTTGTTCTATGAGAAACCAACATGCACTCCTATGTTCATAGCAGCACAATCAGTAATTGCAAAAACATGGAAACAACCAAAATGCCCATCAACAGAGGATTGGATAAGAAAGCTATGGTTCATCTACTCCATGGAATACTACTCAGCTATTAAAAAAAAAACAAAATGCAGTTCTTTGTGGCCAAATGGGCCAAACTGGAAACCATAATGCTAAGGGAAATGAGCCAATCCCAAAAGGTTAAATACCACATGTTTGCCTTAATTTAAGATGATATGATGTTATGTATAACATGTTATGTTTTGAATGTTATATGTTGTGTATAAACTAAAATTGAAGTATAGGTGAGGTGGTCACAGAAGGTGGCCGGGAACTCGCATTTACTCTTAACATATTGATTACTCATTACTATGTCAATTAATTCCATAATGATGTAAATTTTTGCTGATGGTATGTTGGAGCTTTCAATTGACTGGGATGATACTCTGCTGGCTCTGTCTTCAGACCAGAGAGGGTATACCTAAGAAGCCGTTGAACTTGACTGGACAATAAGATACTGGACTCTATGTTTGGTATATGCTTGCAATGGGGAAATCTCAACTGAACTTGAGCTGCGGTTATGCAACAAGGTGGAGGAATCCACCATGGCGGGAGTATTTGGGGAGGGGTAGGGAGAACCCAAGTATCTATGTAACTGTGTCACATAATACAATGTAATTACTGAAGTTAAATAATAAATAATTAAAAAAAAAAAAGATGTGTGTTAACCAAAAAAAAAAAAAAAAAAAAAAAAAAAAAGGAAACTGAGTTTCCTTGAGAGCTGCTTGGAAGCCTGATGGTGTGTGAAGTTAGTGAGCCAAATGGAGTTGTTCTCCCACAAGAACCACTCGGCTGATCCTTCTTCAATATGCCCTTCACCAACATGCAGTGTTTCCTTGATTGAATTAGCTCTCACACCAATATTTGCGTCTAGAGCCTTTGCATTGAGGGCTATCTGAAAACGGCTGTGGCGCTGAAGTTGCCTGTGAATGTGGAGTTGGTGGCATGTGAAACCCGCATGTGGAGCATTCGTTTGTGTGGGATGCTGACCAAGTTTCATTTCAGTCCCAGGCACACAAAGAGCACTAAGCATAGAGTGTGAAAACTGAGTTTCCTTGAGAGCTGCTTGGAAGCCTGATGGTGTGTGAAGTTAGTGAGCCAAATGGAGTTGTTCTCCCACAAGAACCACTCGGCTGATCCTTCTTCAATATGCCCTTCACCAACATGCAGTGTTTCCTTGATTGAATTAGCTCTCACACCAATATTTGCGTCTAGAGCCTTTGCATTGAGGGCTATCTGCAAACGGCTGTGGCGCTGAAGTTGCCTGTGAATGTGGAGTTGGTGGCATGTGAAACCCGCATGTGGAGCATTCGTTTGTGTGGGATGCTCTACCAGGTTCATTCCTAGATAATGCACTCAAAGGGCACTAAGCATAGAGTGTGAAAACTGAGTTTCCTTGAGAGCTGCTTGGAAGCCTGATGGTGTGTGAAGTTAGGGAGCCAAATGGAGTTGTTCTCCCACAAGAACCACTCGGCTGATCCTTCTTCAATATGCCCTTCACCAACATGCAGTGTTTCCTTGATTGAATTAGCTCTCACACCAATATTTGCATCTAGAGCCTTTGCATTGAGGGCTATCTGCAAACGGCTGTGGCGCTGAAGTTGCCTGTGAATGTGGAGTTGGTGGCATGTGAAACCCGCATGTGGAGCATTCGTTTGTGTGGGATGCTCTACCAGGTTCATTCCTAGATAATGCACTCAAAGGGAACTAAGCATAGAGTGTGAAAACTGAGTTTCCTTGAGAGCTGCTTGGAAGCCTGATGGTGTGTGAAGTTAGTGAGCCAAATGGAGTTGTTCTCCCACAAGAACCACTCGGCTGATCCTTCTTCAATATGCCCTTCACCAACATGCAGTGTTTCCTTGATTGAATTAGCTCTCACACCAATATTTGCGTCTAGAGCCTTTGCATTGAGGGCTATCTGAAAACGGCTGTGGCGCTGAAGTTGCCTGTGAATGTGGAGTTGGTGGCATGTGAAACCCGCATGTGGAGCATTCGTTTGTGTGGGATGCTGACCAAGCTTCATTTCAGTCCTAGGCACACAAAGGGCACTAAGCATAGAGTGTGAAAACTGAGTTTCCTAGGAGTGCTATTGCTGGATCATACGGTATGTTGAATTTGAGTTGTTTGAATATTCTCCATACTGATTTCCATAGAGGCTGTACCAGCCTGCAGCCCCACCAGCAGTGGAGTAGGGTTCCCTTTTCCCCGCAACCTCGCCAACAAGTGTCGTTGGTGCTTTCATTCATGTGGGCCAGTCTTATTGGCGTTAGGTGGTACCTCATTGATGTTTTAATTTGGATTTCCCTTATTACCAGGGAACTTGAGCATTTTTTCATATGCTTATTTGCCATTTGGGTTTGTTCCTTTGTGAAGTGTTTGCCCATTTCCCGTGCCCATTTCTTGAGTGGCTTGTTTGTTTTGACATTTTGGTTGTTTTGTAGCTCTTTGTATATTCTGGAGATCAGCCCTCTATCACCTATGTCGTGTGCGAAGATCTTCTCCCATTCTGTGGGTTGCCTTTTTACTTTGTTGATTGTTTCTCTAGCTGTACAGAAGCTTCTTAGTTTGATGAGGTCCCAATTGTTTATTTTGGTCTCGATTTCTACTGCATCTGGTGTCTTTTTTAGGAAGTGAGGGCCTACCCCTAAGTGTTCCAGTGCACTTGTTCTATGAGAAACCAACATGCACTCCTATGTTCATAGCAGCACAATCAGTAATTGCAAAAACATGGAAACAACCAAAATGCCCATCAACAGAGGATTGGATAAGAAAGCTATGGTTCATCTACTCCATGGAATACTACTCAGCTATTAAAAAAAAACAAAATGCAGTTCTTTGTGGCCAAATGGGCCAAACTGGAAACCATAATGCTAAGGGAAATGAGCCAATCCCAAAAGGTTAAATACCACATGTTTGCCTTAATTTAAGATGATATGATGTTATGTATAACATGTTATGTTTTGAATGTTATATGTTGTGTATAAACTAAAATTGAAGTATAGGTGAGGTGGTCACAGAAGGTGGCCGGGAACTCGCATTTACTCTTAACATATTGATTACTCATTACTATGTCAATTAATTCCATAATGATGTAAATTTTTGCTGATGGTATGTTGGAGCTTTCAATTGACTGGGATGATACTCTGCTGGCTCTGTCTTCAGACCAGAGAGGGTATACCTAAGAAGCCGTTGAACTTGACTGGACAATAAGATACTGGACTCTATGTTTGGTATATGCTTGCAATGGGGAAATCTCAACTGAACTTGAGCTGCGGTTATGCAACAAGGTGGAGGAATCCACCATGGCGGGAGGATTTGGGGAGGGGTAGGGAGAACCCAAGTATCTATGTAACTGTGTCACATAATACAATGTAATTACTGAAGTTAAATAATAAATAATTAAAAAAAAAAAAGATGTGTGTTAACCAAAAAAAAAAAAAAAAAAAAAAAAAAAAAAGGAAACTGAGTTTCCTTGAGAGCTGCTTGGAAGCCTGATGGTGTGTGAAGTTAGTGAGCCAAATGGAGTTGTTCTCCCACAAGAACCACTCGGCTGATCCTTCTTCAATATGCCCTTCACCAACATGCAGTGTTTCCTTGATTGAATTAGCTCTCACACCAATATTTGCGTCTAGAGCCTTTGCATTGAGGGCTATCTGAAAACGGCTGTGGCGCTGAAGTTGCCTGTGAATGTGGAGTTGGTGGCATGTGAAACCCGCATGTGGAGCATTCGTTTGTGTGGGATGCTGACCAAGCTTCATTTCAGTCCTAGGCACACAAAGGGCACTAAGCATAGAGTGTGAAAACTGAGTTTCCTTGAGAGCTGCTTGGAAGCCTGATGGTGTGTGAAGTTAGTGCGCCAAATGGAGTTGTTCTCCCACAAGAACCACTCGGCTGATCCTTCTTCAATATGCCCTTCACCAACATGCAGTGTTTCCTTGATTGAATTAGCTCTCACACCAATATTTGCGTCTAGAGCCTTTGCATTGAGGGCTATCTGAAAACGGCTGTGGCGCTGAAGTTGCCTATGAATGTGGAGTTGGTGGCATGTGAAACCCGCATGTGGAGCATTCGTTTGTGTGGGATGCTCTACCAGGTTCATTCCTAGATAATGCACTCAAAGGGCACTAAGCATAGAGTGTGAAAACTGAGTTTCCTTGAGAGCTGCTTGGAAGCCTGATGGTGTGTGAAGTTAGTGAGCCAAATGGAGTTGTTCTCCCACAAGAACCACTCGGCTGATCCTTCTTCAATATGCCCTTCACCAACATGCAGTGTTTCCTTGATTGAATTAGCTCTCACACCAATATTTGCGTCTAGAGCCTTTGCATTGAGGGCTATCTGAAAACGGCTGTGGCGCTGAAGTTGCCTGTGAATGTGGAGTTGGTGGCATGTGAAACCCGCATGTGGAGCATTCGTTTGTGTGGGATGCTTTACCAGGTTCATTCCTAGATAATGCACTCAAAGGGCACTAAGCATAGAGTGTGAAAACTGAGTTTCCTTGAGAGCTGCTTGGAAGCCTGATGGTGTGTGAAGTTAGTGAGCCAAATGTAGTTGTTCTCCCACAAGAACCACTCGGCTGATCCTTCTTCAATATGCGCTTCACCAACATGCTGTGTTTCCTTGATTGAATTAGCTCTCACACCAATATTTGCGTCTAGAGCCTTTGCATTGAGGGCTATCTGAAAACGGCTGTGGCGCTGAAGTTGCCTGTGAATCTGGAGTTGGTGGCATGTGAAACCCGCATGTGGAGCATTCGTTTGTGTGGGATGCTGACCAAGCTTCATTTCAGTCCTAGGCACACAAAGGGCACTAAGCATAGAGTGTGAAAACTGAGTTTCCTTGAGAGCTGCTTGGAAGCCTGATGGTGTGTGAAGTTAGTGAGCCAAATGGAATTGTTCTCCCACAAGAACCACTCGGCTGATCCTTCTTCAATATGCCCTTCACCAACATGCAGTGTTTCCTTGATTGAATTAGCTCTCACACCAATATTTGCGTCTAGAGCCTTTGCATTGAGGGCTATCTGAAAACGGCTGTGGCGCTGAAGTTGCCTGTGAATGTGGAGTTGGTGGCATGTGAAACCCGCATGTGGAGCATTCGTTTGTGTGGGATGCTCTACCAGGTTCATTCCTAGATAATGCACTCAAAGGGCACTAAGCATAGAGTGTGAAAACTGAGTTTCCTTGAGAGCTGCTTGGAAGCCTGATGGTGTGTGAAGTTAGTGAGCCAATGGAGTTGTTCTCCCACAAGAACCACTCGGCTGATCCTTCTTCAATATGCCCTTCACCAACATGCAGTGTTTCCTTGATTGAATTAGCTCTCACACCAATATTTGCGTCTAGAGCCTTTGCATTGTGGGCTATCTGAAAACGGCTGTGGCGCTGAAGTTGCTGTGAATGTGGAGTTGGTGGCATGTGAAACCCGCATGTGGAGCATTCGTTTGTGTGGGATGCTCTACCAGGTTCATTCCTAGATAATGCACTCAAAGGGCACTAAACATAGAGTGTGAAAACTGAGTTTCCTTGAGAGCTGCTTGGAAGCCTGATGGTGTGTGAAGTTAGTGAGCCAAATGGAGTTGTTCTCCCACAAGAACCACTCGGCTGATCCTTCTTCAATATGCCCTTCACCAACATGCAGTGTTTCCTTGATTGAATTAGCTCTCACACCAATATTTGCGTCTAGAGCCTTTGCATTGAGGGCTATCTGAAAACGGCTGTGGCGCTGAAGTTGCCTGTGAATGTGGAGTTGGTGGCATGTGAAACCCGCATGTGGAGCATTCGTTTGTGTGGGATGCTCTACCAGGTTCATTCCTAGATAATGCACTCAAAGGGCACTAAGCATAGAGTGTGAAAACTGAGTTTCCTTGAGAGCTGCTTGGAAGCCTGATGGTGTGTGAAGTTAGTGAGCCAAATGGAGTTGTTCTCCCACAAGAACCACTCGGCTGATCCTTCTTCAATATGCCCTTCACCAACATGCAGTGTTTCCTTGATTGAATTAGCTCTCACACCAATATTTGCGTCTAGAGCCTTTGCATTGAGGGCTATCTGAAAACGGCTGTGGCGCTGAAGTTGCCTGTGAATGTGGAGTTGGTGGCATGTGAAACCCGCATGTGGAGCATTCGTTTGTGTGGGATGCTTTACCAGGTTCATTCCTAGATAATGCACTCAAAGGGCACTAAGCATAGAGTGTGAAAACTGAGTTTCCTTGAGAGCTGCTTGGAAGCCTGATGGTGTGTGAAGTTAGTGAGCCAAATGGAGTTGTTCTCCCACAAGAACCACTCGGCTGATCCTTCTTCAATATGCCCTTCACCAACATGCAGTGTTTCCTTGATTGAATTAGCTCTCACACCAATATTTGCGTCTAGAGCCTTTGCATTGAGGGCTATCTGAAAACGGCTGTGGCGCTGAAGTTGCCTGTGAATGTGGAGTTGGTGGCATGTGAAACCCGCATGTGGAGCATTCGTTTGTGTGGGATGCTCTACCAGGTTCATTCCTAGATAATGCACTCAAAGGGCACTAAGCATAGAGTGTGAAAACTGAGTTTCCTTGAGAGCTGCTTGGAAGCCTGATGGTGTGTGAAGTTAGTGAGCCAAATGGAGTTGTTCTCCCACAAGAACCACTCGGCTGATCCTTCTTCAATATGCCCTTCACCAACATGCAGTGTTTCCTTGATTGAATTAGCTCTCACACCAATATTTGCGTCTAGAGCCTTTGCATTGAGGGCTATCTGAAAACGGCTGTGGCGCTGAAGTTGCCTGTGAATGTGGAGTTGGTGGCATGTGAAACCCGCATGTGGAGCATTCGTTTGTGTGGGATGCTGACCAAGCTTCATTTCAGTCCTAGGCACACAAAGGGCACTAAGCATAGAGTGTGAAAACTGAGTTTCCTTGAGAGCTGCTTGGAAGCCTGATGGTGTGTGAAGTTAGGGAGCCAAATGGAGTTGTTCTCCCACAAGAACCACTCGGCTGATCCTTCTTCAATATGCCCTTCACCAACATGCAGTGTTTCCTTGATTGAATTAGCTCTCACACCAATGTTTGCGTCTAGAGCCTTTGCATTGAGGGCTATCTGAAAACGGCTGTGGCGCTGAAGTTGCCTGTGAATGTGGAGTTGGTGGCATGTGAAACCCGCATGTGGAGCATTCGTTTGTGTGGGATGCTTTACCAGGTTCATTCCTAGATAATGCACTCAAAGGGCACTAAGCATAGACTGTGAAAACTGAGTTTCCTTGAGAGCTGCTTGGAAGCCTGATGGTGTGTGAAGTTAGTGAGCCAAATGGAGTTGTTCTCCCACAAGAACCACTCGGCTGATCCTTCTTCAATATGCCCTTCACCAACATGCAGTGTTTCCTTGATTGAATTAGCTCTCACACCAATATTTGCGTCTAGAGCCTTTGCATTGAGGGCTATCTGAAAACGGCTGTGGCGCTGAAGTTGCCTGTGAATGTGGAGTTGGTGGCATGTGAAACCCGCATGTGGAGCATTCGTTTGTGTGGGATGCTCTACCAGGTTCATTCCTAGATAATGCACTCAAAGGGCACTAAGCATAGAGTGTGAAAACTGAGTTTCCTTGAGAGCTGCTTGGAAGCCTGATGGTGTGTGAAGTTAGTGAGCCAAATGGAGTTGTTCTCCCACAAGAACCACTCGGCTGATCCTTCTTCAATATGCCCTTCACCAACATGCAGTGTTTCCTTGATTGAATTAGCTCTCACACCAATATTTGCGTCTAGAGCCTTTGCATTGAGGGCTATCTGAAAACGGCTGTGGCGCTGAAGTTGCCTGTGAATGTGGAGTTGGTGGCATGTGAAACCCGCATGTGGAGCATTCGTTTGTGTGGGATGCTGACCAAGCTTCATTTCAGTCCTAGGCACACAAAGGGCACTAAGCATAGAGTGTGAAAACTGAGTTTCCTTGAGAGCTGCTTGGAAGCCTGATGGTGTGTGAAGTTAGGGAGCCAAATGGAGTTGTTCTCCCACAAGAACCACTCGGCTGATCCTTCTTCAATATGCCCTTCACCAACATGCAGTGTTTCCTTGATTGAATTAGCTCTCACACCAATGTTTGCGTCTAGAGCCTTTGCATTGAGGGCTATCTGAAAACGGCTGTGGCGCTGAAGTTGCCTGTGAATGTGGAGTTGGTGGCATGTGAAACCCGCATGTGGAGCATTCGTTTGTGTGGGATGCTTTACCAGGTTCATTCCTAGATAATGCACTCAAAGGGCACTAAGCATAGACTGTGAAAACTGAGTTTCCTTGAGAGCTGCTTGGAAGCCTGATGGTGTGTGAAGTTAGTGAGCCAAATGGAGTTGTTCTCCCACAAGAACCACTCGGCTGATCCTTCTTCAATATGCCCTTCACCAACATGCAGTGTTTCCTTGATTGAATTAGCTCTCACACCAATATTTGCGTCTAGAGCCTTTGCATTGAGGGCTATCTGAAAACGGCTGTGGCGCTGAAGTTGCCTGTGAATGTGGAGTTGGTGGCATGTGAAACCCGCATGTGGAGCATTCGTTTGTGTGGGATGCTCTACCAGGTTCATTCCTAGATAATGCACTCAAAGGGCACTAAGCATAGAGTGTGAAAACTGAGTTTCCTTGAGAGCTGCTTGGAAGCCTGATGGTGTGTGAAGTTAGTGAGCCAAATGGAGTTGTTCTCCCACAAGAACCACTCGGCTGATCCTTCTTCAATATGCCCTTCACCAACATGCAGTGTTTCCTTGATTGAATTAGCTCTCACACCAATATTTGCGTCTAGAGCCTTTGCATTGAGGGCTATCTGAAAACGGCTGTGGCGCTGAAGTTGCCTGTGAATGTGGAGTTGGTGGCATGTGAAACCCGCATGTGGAGCATTCGTTTGTGTGGGATGCTTTACCAGGTTCATTCCTAGATAATGCACTCAAAGGGCACTAAGCATAGAGTGTGAAAACTGAGTTTCCTTGAGAGCTGCTTGGAAGCCTGATGGTGTGTGAAGTTAGTGAGCCAAATGGAGTTGTTCTCCCACAAGAACCACTCGGCTGATCCTTCTTCAATATGCCCTTCACCAACATGCAGTGTTTCCTTGATTGAATTAGCTCTCACACCAATATTTGCGTCTAGAGCCTTTGCATTGAGGGCTATCTGAAAACGGCTGTGGCGCTGAAGTTGCCTGTGAATGTGGAGTTGGTGGCATGTGAAACCCGCATGTGGAGCATTCGTTTGTGTGGGATGCTCTACCAGGTTCATTCCTAGATAATGCACTCAAAGGGCACTAAGCATAGAGTGTGAAAACTGAGTTTCCTTGAGAGCTGCTTGGAAGCCTGATGGTGTGTGAAGTTAGGGAGCCAAATGGAGTTGTTCTCCCACAAGAACCACTCGGCTGATCCTTCTTCAATATGCCCTTCACCAACATGCAGTGTTTCCTTGATTGAATTAGCTCTCACACCAATATTTGCGTCTAGAGCCTTTGCATTGAGGGCTATCTGAAAACGGCTGTGGCGCTGAAGTTGCCTGTGAATGTGGAGTTGGTGGCATGTGAAACCCGCATGTGGAGCATTCGTTTGTGTGGGATGCTGACCAAGCTTCATTTCAGTCCTAGCCATACAAAGGGCACTAAGCATAGAGTGTGAAAACTGAGTTTCCTTGAGAGCTGCTTGGAAGCCTGATGGTGTGTGAAGTTAGTGAGCCAAATGGAGTTGTTCTCCCACAAGAACCACTCGGCTGATCCTTCTTCAATATGCCCTTGACCAACATGCAGTGTTTCCTTGATTGAATTAGCTCTCACACCAATATTTGCGTCTAGAGCCTTTGCATTGAGGGCTATCTGAAAACGGCTGTGGCGCTGAAGTTGCCTGTGAATGTGGAGTTGGTGGCATGTGAAACCCGCATGTGGAGCATTCGTTTGTGTGGGATGCTGACCAAGCTTCATTTCAGTCCTAGGCACACAAAGGGCACTAAGCATAGAGTGTGAAAACTGAGTTTCCTTGAGAGCTGCTTGGAAGCCTGATGGTGTGTGAAGTTAGTGAGCCAAATGGAGTTGTTCTCCCACAAGAACCACTCGGCTGATCCTTCTTCAATATGCCCTTCACCAACATGCAGTGTTTCCTTGATTGAATTAGCTCTCACACCAATATTTGCGTCTAGAGCCTTTGCATTGAGGGCTATCTGAAAACGGCTGTGGCGCTGAAGTTGCCTGTGAATGTGGAGTTGGTGGCATGTGAAACCCGCATGTGGAGCATTCGTTTGTGTGGGATGCTCAAACAGGTTCATTCCTAGATAATGCACTCAAAGGGCACTAAGCATAGAGTGTGAAAACTGAGTTTCCTTGAGAGCTGCTTGGAAGCCTGATGGTGTGTGAAGTTAGTGAGCCAAATGGAGTTGTTCTCCCACAAGAACCACTCGGCTGATCCTTCTTCAATATGCCCTTCACCAACATGCAGTGTTTCCTTGATTGAATTAGCTCTCACACCAATATTTGCGTCTAGAGCCTTTGCATTGAGGGCTATCTGAAAACGGCTGTGGCGCTGAAGTTGCCTGTGAATGTGGAGTTGGTGGCATGTGAAACCCGCATGTGAAGCATTCGTTTGTGTGGGATGCTCTACCAGGTTCATTCCTAGATAATGCACTCAAAGGGCACTAAGCATAGAGTGTGGAAACTGAGTTTCCTTGAGAGCTGCTTGGAAGCCTGATGGTGTGTGAAGTTAGTGAGCCAAATGGAGTTGTTCTCCCACAAGAACCACTCGGCTGATCCTTCTTCAATATGCCCTTCACCAACATGCAGTGTTTCCTTGATTGAATTAGCTCTCACACCAATATTTGCGTCTAGAGCCTTTGCATTGAGGGCTATCTGAAAACGGCTGTGGCGCTGAAGTTGCCTGTGAATGTGGAGTTGGTGGCATGTGAAACCCGCATGTGGAGCATTCGTTTGTGTGGGATGCTGACCAAGCTTCATTTCAGTCCTAGCCACACAAAGAGCACTAAGCATAGAGTGTGAAAACTGAGTTTCCTTGAGAGCTGCTTGGAAGCCTGATGGTGTGTGAAGTTAGCGAGCCAAATGGAGTTGTTCTCCCACAAGAACCACTCGGCTGATTCTTCTTCAATATGCCCTTCACCAACATGCAGTGTTTCCTTGATTGAATTAGCTCTCACACCAATATTTGCGTCTAGAGCCTTTGCATTGAGGGCTATCTGAAAACGGCTGTGGCGCTGAAGTTGCCTGTGAATGTGGAGTTGGTGGCATGTGAAACCCGCATGTGGAGCATTCGTTTGTGTGGGATGCTCTACCAGGTTCATTCCTAGATAATGCACTCAAAGGGCACTAAGCATAGAGTGTGAAAACTGAGTTTCCTTGAGAGCTGCTTGGAAGCCTGATGGTGTGTGAAGTTAGGGAGCCAAATGGAGTTGTTCTCCCACAAGAACCACTCGGCTGATCCTTCTTCAATATGCCCTTCACCAACATGCAGTGTTTCCTTGATTGAATTAGCTCTCACACCAATATTTGCGTCTAGAGCCTTTGCATTGAGGGCTATCTGAAAACGGCTGTGGCGCTGAAGTTGCCTGTGAATGTGGAGTTGGTGGCATGTGAAACCCGCATGTGGAGCATTCGTTTGTGTGGGATGCTGACCAAGCTTCATTTCAGTCCTAGGCACACAAAGGGCACTAAACATACAGTGTGAAAACTGAGTTTCCTTGAGAGCTGCTTGGAAGCCTGATGGTGTGTGAAGTTAGTGAGCCAAATGGAGTTGTTCTCCCACAAGAACCACTCGGCTGATCCTTCTTCAATATGCCCTTGACCAACATGCAGTGTTTCCTTGATTGAATTAGCTCTCACACCAATATTTGCGTCTAGAGCCTTTGCATTGAGGGCTATCTGAAAACGGCTGTGGCGCTGAAGTTGCCTGTGAATGTGGAGTTGGTGGCATGTGAAACCCGCATGTGGAGCATTCGTTTGTGTGGGATGCTCTACCAGGTTCATTCCCAGATAATGCACTCAAAGGGCACTAAGCATAGAGTGTGAAAACTGAGTTTCCTTGAGAGCTGCTTGGAAGCCTGATGGTGTGTGAAGTTAGGGAGCCAAATGGAGTTGTTCTCCCACAAGAACCACTCGGCTGATCCTTCTTCAATATGCCCTTCACCAACATGCAGTGTTTCCTTGATTGAATTAGCTCTCACACCAATATTTGCGTCTAGAGCATTTGCATTGAGGGCTATCTGAAAACGGCTGTGGCGCTGAAGTTGCCTGTGAATGTGGAGTTGGTGGCATGTGAAACCCGCATGTGGAGCATTCGTTTGTGTGGGATGCTCTACCAGGTTCATTTCAGTCCTAGCCATGCAAAGGGCACTAAGCATAGAGTGTGAAAACTGAGTTTCCTTGAGAGCTGCTTGGAAGCCTGATGGTGTGTGAAGTTAGTGAGCCAAATGGAGTTGTTCTCCCACAAGAACCACTCGGCTTATCCTTCTTCAATATGCCCTTCACCAACATGCAGTGTTTCCTTGATTGAATTAGCTCTCACACCAATATTTGCGTCTAGAGCCTTTGCATTGAGGGCTATCTGAAAACGGCTGTGGCGCTGAAGTTGCCTGTGAATGTGGAGTTGGTGGCATGTGAAACCCGCATGTGGAGCATTCGTTTGTGTGGGATGCTCTACCAGGTTCATTCCTAGATAATGCACTCAAAGGGCACTAAGCATAGAGTGTGAAAACTGAGTTTCCTTGAGTGCTGCTTGGAAGCCTGATGGTGTGTGAAGTTAGTGAGCCAAATGGAGTTGTTCTCCCACAAGAACCACTCGGCTGATCCTTCTTCAATATGCCCTTCACCAACATGCAGTGTTTCCTTGATTGAATTAGCTCTCACACCAATATTTGCGTCTAGAGCCTTTGCATTGAGGGCTATCTGAAAACGGCTGTGGCGCTGAAGTTGCCTGTGAATGTGGAGTTGGTGGCATGTGAAACCCGCATGTGGAGCATTCGTTTGTGTGGGATGCTCTACCAGGTTCATTCCTAGATAATGCACTCAAAGGGCACTAAGCATAGAGTGTGAAAACTGAGTTTCCTTGAGAGCTGCTTGGAAGCCTGATGGTGTGTGAAGTTAGTGAGCCAAATGGAGTTGTTCTCCCACAAGAACCACTCGGCTGATCCTTCTTCAATATGCCCTTCACCAACATGCAGTGTTTCCTTGATTGAATTAGCTCTCACACCAATATTTGCGTCTAGAGCCTTTGCATTGAGGGCTATCTGAAAACGGCTGTGGCGCTGAAGGTGCCTGTGCATGTGGAGTTGGTCGCATGTGAAACCCGCATGTGGAGCATTCGTTTGTTTGGGATGCTGACCAAGCTTCATTTCAGTCCTAGCCACACAAAGGGCACTAAGCATAGAGTGTGAAAACTGAGTTTCCTTGAGAGCTGCTTGGAAGCCTGATGGTGTGTGAGGTTAGTGAGCCAAATGGAGTTGTTCTCCCACAAGAACCACTCGGCTGATCCTTCTTCAATATGCCCTTGACCAACATGCAGTGTTTCCTTGATTGAATTAGCTCTCACACCAATATTTGCGTCTAGAGCCTTTGCATTGAGGGCTATCTGAAAACGGCTGTGGCGCTGAAGTTGCCTGTGAATGTGGAGTTGGTGGCATGTGAAACCCGCATGTGGAGCATTCGTTTGTGTGGGATGCTCTACCAGGTTCATTCCCAGATAATGCACTCAAAGGGCACTAAGCATAGAGTGTGAAAACTGAGTTTCCTTGAGAGCTGCTTGGAAGCCTGATGGTGTGTGAAGTTAGTGAGCCAAATGGAGTTGTTCTCCCACAAGAACCACTCGGCTGATCCTTCTTCAATATGCCCTTCACCAACATGCAGTGTTTCCTTGATTGAATTAGCTCTCACACCAATATTTGCGTCTAGAGCATTTGCATTGAGGGCTATCTGAAAACGGCTGTGGCGCTGAAGTTGCCTGTGAATGTGGAGTTGGTGGCATGTGAAACCCGCATGTGGAGCATTCGTTTGTGTGGGATGCTCTACCAGGTTCATTTCAGTCCTAGCCATGCAAAGGGCACTAAGCATAGAGTGTGAAAACTGAGTTTCCTTGAGAGCTGCTTGGAAGCCTGATGGTGTGTGAAGTTAGTGAGCCAAATGGAGTTGTTCTCCCACAAGAACCACTCGGCTTATCCTTCTTCAATATGCCCTTCACCAACATGCAGTGTTTCCTTGATTGAATTAGCTCTCACACCAATATTTGCGTCTAGAGCCTTTGCATTGAGGGCTATCTGAAAACGGCTGTGGCGCTGAAGTTGCCTGTGAATGTGGAGTTGGTGGCATGTGAAACCCGCATGTGGAGCATTCGTTTGTGTGGGATGCTCTACCAGGTTCATTCCTAGATAATGCACTCAAAGGGCACTAAGCATAGAGTGTGAAAACTGAGTTTCCTTGAGTGCTGCTTGGAAGCCTGATGGTGTGTGAAGTTAGTGAGCCAAATGGAGTTGTTCTCCCACAAAAACCACTCGGCTGATCCTTCTTCAATATGCCCTTCACCAACATGCAGTGTTTCCTTGATTGAATTAGCTCTCACACCAATATTTGCGTCTAGAGCCTTTGCATTGAGGGCTATCTGAAAACGGCTGTGGCGCTGAAGTTGCCTGTGAATGTGGAGTTGGTGGCATGTGAAACCCGCATGTGGAGCATTCGTTTGTGTGGGATGCTCTACCAGGTTCATTCCTAGATAATGCACTCAAAGGGCACTAAGCATAGAGTGTGAAAACTGAGTTTCCTTGAGAGCTGCTTGGAAGCCTGATGGTGTGTGAAGTTAGTGAGCCAAATGGAGTTGTTCTCCCACAAGAACCACTCGGCTGATCCTTCTTCAATATGCCCTTCACCAACATGCAGTGTTTCCTTGATTGAATTAGCTCTCACACCAATATTTGCGTCTAGAGCCTTTGCATTGAGGGCTATCTGAAAACGGCTGTGGCGCTGAAGGTGCCTGTGCATGTGGAGTTGGTGGCATGTGAAACCCGCATGTGGAGCATTCGTTTGTTTGGGATGCTGACCAAGCTTCATTTCAGTCCTAGCCACACAAAGGGCACTAAGCATAGAGTGTGAAAACTGAGTTTCCTTGAGAGCTGCTTGGAAGCCTGATGGTGTGTGAGGTTAGTGAGCCAAATGGAGTTGTTCTCCCACAAGAACCACTCGGCTGATCCTTCTTCAATATGCCCTTGACCAACATGCAGTGTTTCCTTGATTGAATTAGCTCTCACACCAATATTTGCATCTAGAGCCTTTGCATTGAGGGCTATCTGAAAACGGCTGTGGCGCTGAAGTTGCCTGTGAATGTGGAGTTGGTGGCATGTGAAACCCGCATGTGGAGCATTCGTTTGTGTGGGATGCTCTACCAGGTTCATTCCTAGATAATGCACTCAAAGGGCACTAAGCATAGAGTGTGAAAACTGAGTTTCCTTGAGAGCTGCTTGGAAGCCTGATGGTGTGTGAAGTTAGTGAGCCAAATGGAGTTGTTCTCCCACAAGAACCACTCGGCTGATCCTTCTTCAATATGCCCTTCACCAACATGCAGTGTTTCCTTGATTGAATTAGCTCTCACACCAATATTTGCGTCTAGAGCCTTTGCATTGAGGGCTATCTGAAAACAGCTGTGGCGCTGAAGTTGCCTGTGAATGTGGAGTTGGTGGCATGTGAAACCCGCATGTGGAGCATTCGTTTGTGTGGGATGCTGACCAAGCTTCATTTCAGTCCTAGCCACACAAAGAGCACTAAGCATAGAGTGTGAAAACTGAGTTTCCTTGAGAGCTGCTTGGAAGCCTGATGGTGTGTGAAGTTAGCGAGCCAAATGGAGTTGTTCTCCCACAAGAACCACTCGACTGATTCTTCTTCAATATGCCCTTCACCAACATGCAGTGTTTCCTTGATTGAATTAGCTCTCACACCAATATTTGCGTCTAGAGCCTTTGCATTGAGGGCTATCTGCAAACGGCTGTGGCGCTGAAGTTGCCTGTGAATGTGGAGTTGGTGGCATGTGAAACCCGCATGTGGAGCATTCGTTTGTGTGGGATGCTCTACCAGGTTCATTCCTAGATAATGCACTCAAAGGGCACTAAGCATAGAGTGTGAAAACTGAGTTTCCTTGAGAGCTGCTTGGAAGCCTGATGGTGTGTGAAGTTAGTGAGCCAAATGGAGTTGTTCTCCCACAAGAACCACTCGGCTGATCCTTCTTCAATATGCCCTTGACCAACATGCAGTGTTTCCTTGATTGAATTAGCTCTCACACCAATATTTGCGTCTAGAGCCTTTGCATTGAGGGCTATCTGAAAACGGCTGTGGCGCTGAAGTTGCCTGTGAATGTGGAGTTGGTGGCATGTGAAACCCGCATGTGGAGCATTCGTTTGTGTGGGATGCTCTACCAGGTTCATTCCTAGATAATGCACTCAAAGGGCACTAAGCATAGAGTGTGAAAACTGAGTTTCCTTGAGAGCTGCTTGGAAGCCTGATGGTGTGTGAAGTTAGTGAGCCAAAAGGAGTTGTTCTCCCACAAGAACCACTCTGCTGATCCTTCTTCAATATGCCCTTGACCAACATGCAGTGTTTCCTTGATTGAATTAGCTCTCACACCAATATTTGCGTCTAGAGCCTTTGCATTGAGGGCTATCTGAAAACGGCTGTGGCGCTGAAGTTGCCTGTGAATGTGGAGTTGGTGGCATGTGAAACCCGCATGTGAAGCATTCGTTTGTGTGGGATGCTCTACCAGGTTCATTCCTAGATAATGCACTCAAAGGGCACTAAGCATAGAGTGTGGAAACTGAGTTTCCTTGAGAGCTGCTTGGAAGCCTGATGGTGTGTGAAGTTAGTGAGCCAAATGGAGTTGTTCTCCCACAAGAACCACTCAGCTGATCCTTCTTCAATATGCCCTTCACCAACATGCAGTGTTTCCTTGATTGAATTAGCTCTCACACCAATATTTGCATCTAGAGCCTTTGCATTGAGGGCTATCTGAAAACGGCTGTGGCGCTGAAGTTGCCTGTGAATGTGGAGTTGGTGGCATGTGAAACCCGCATGTGGAGCATTCGTTTGTGTGGGATGCTCTACCAGGTTCATTTCAGTCCTAGCCATACAAAGGGCACTAAGCATAGAGTGTGAAAACTGAGTTTCCTTGAGAGCTGCTTGGAAGCCTGATGGTGTGTGAAGTTAGTGAGCCAAATGGAGTTGTTCTCCCACAAGAACCACTCGGCTGATCCTTCTTCAATATGCCCTTCACCAACATGCAGTGTTTCCTTGATTGAATTAGCTCTCACACCAATATTTGCGTCTAGAGCCTTTGCATTGAGGGCTATCTGAAAACGGCTGTGGCGCTGAAGTTGCCTGTGAATGTGGAGTTGGTGGCATGTGAAACCCGCATGTGGAGCATTCGTTTGTGTGGGATGCTCTACCAGGTTCATTTCAGTCCTAGGCACACAAAGAGCACTTAGCATAGAGTGTGAAAACTGAGTTTCCTTGAGAGCTGCTTGGAAGCCTGATGGTGTGTGAAGTTAGTGAGCCAAATGGAGTTGTTCTCCCACAAGAACCACTCGGCTGATCCTTCTTCAATATGCCCTTCACCAACATGCAGTGTTTCCTTGATTGAATTAGCTCTCACACCAATATTTGCGTCTAGAGCCTTTGCATTGAGGGCTATCTGAAAACGGCTGTGGCGCTGAAGTTGCCTGTGAATGTGGAGTTGGTGGCATGTGAAACCCACATGTGGAGCATTCGTTTGTGTGGGATGCTGACCAAGCTTCATTTCAGTCCTAGGCACACAAAGGGCACTAAGCATAGAGTGTGAAAACTGAGTTTCCTTGAGAGCTGCTTGGAAGCCTGATGGTGTGTGAAGTTAGGGAGCCAAATGGAGTTGTTCTCCCACAAGAACCACTCGGCTGATCCTTCTTCAATATGCCCTTCACCAACATGCAGTGTTTCCTTGATTGAATTAGCTCTCACACCAATATTTGCGTCTAGAGCCTTTGCATTGAGGGCTATCTGAAAACGGCTGTGGCGCTGAAGTTGCCTATGAATGTGGAGTTGGTCGCATGTGAAACCCGCATGTGGAGCATTCGTTTGTGTGGGATGCTCTACCAGGTTCATTTCAGTCCTAGGCACACAAAGAGCACTAAGCATAGAGTGTGAAAACTGAGTTTCCTTGAGAGCTGCTTGGAAGCCTGATGGTGTGTGAAGTTAGTGAGCCAAATGGAGTTGTTCTCCCACAAGAACCACTCGGCTGATCCTTCTTCAATATGCCCTTCACCAACATGCAGTGTTTCCTTGATTGAATTAGCTCTCACACCAATATTTGCGTCTAGAGCCTTTGCATTGAGGGCTATCTGAAAACGGCTGTGGCGCTGAAGTTGCCTGTGAATGTGGAGTTGGTGGCATGTGAAACCCGCATGTGGAGCATTCGTTTGTGTGGGATGCTTTACCAGGTTCATTCCTAGATAATGCACTCAAAGGGCACTAAGCATAGAGTGTGAAAACTGAGTTTCCTTGAGAGCTGCTTGGAAGCCTGATGGTGTGTGAAGTTAGTGAGCCAAATGGAGTTGTTCTCCCACAAGAACCACTCGGCTGATCCTTCTTCAATATGCCCTTCACCAACATGCAGTGTTTCCTTGATTGAATTAGCTCTCACACCAATATTTGCGTCTAGAGCCTTTGCATTGAGGGCTATCTGAAAACGGCTGTGGCGCTGAAGTTGCCTGTGAATGTGGAGTTGGTGGCATGTGAAACCCGCATGTGGAGCATTCGTTTGTGTGGGATGCTCTACCAGGTTCATTCCTAGATAATG